>NW_019154145.1:2703256-2789882 GCF_002288905.1 Enhydra lutris kenyoni | reverse complement strand
CTATGACCTTGGCTAGAATTGGCGCCTTTGTCTGGTGCCCAAAAGGCAGGGACTCACGCTCCCTGGCGGGCAATACGTGCGCTTTTACTTGATTGGACGTCTCCACCTGTCTGAACACGTCCTTGAATCTGGACTCCGTTATCGGGGGCTATTTGGCCGTATTTCACCAATTCTGTTTCTAAGCGCTTTCCTCTTGGGGGAAGGGGCAGGTTCAATCTAAGTTTACTGCATAAACAACAAAATGGCTGGCTCTGGCTAAGTAGGCCCTTACAGTGAGAGCCAACATCTCTGTCTTACTTCTGACCTTAGGGGAAAAGCTCTCGATTTTTCACTATTGAGTATGATGATGTTGGCTGTAGGTTTTTCGTGTAAGCCTGTGTTAATTTGAGGTATGTTCCCTCCTGCTCTGCTTTGAGAGGGTATTATCATGAATGGATGTTGTGCTTTGTCGAGTGCTTTTTTTACGTCTATTGTAATGACCGTGTGGGTTTTATCCCTTTTTTTAAAGATTTATTATTATTATTATTTTTTTTAACTGATGTGACATATCATGTTGATAGTTTTGCAAATATGAACCACCCTTGCTTAGGAATAATCTTGGGAATAAATTCCACTTGACTGTACTGTGTGATATTTTTAATGAGTTGTTGGATTTGGTTTGCTAATAATTTGAGATTTTGTGCATCTAAATTCATCAGAGATATTGGTTTACAGTTCTCTTTTGTTGTGGTGTCTTTATCTGATTTTGGTATCAGGGTGATATTGGCTTTATGGAATGAATTTGGAAGTTTGAAAAGTTTGAAAAGAATAGGTATTTATTGTTCCTTTAATGTTTGGTAGAATTGGCCCATGAGGCAATCTGGTCTTGGACTTTTGCTTTTTGGGACATTTTTGATTACTGATTCCATTGCATTGCTGGTTATTGGCCTGTTACAATTTTCTATTTTCTTCCTGCTTTAGTTCTGGGAGGTTATGTGCTTCTGGGAAAGCATCCATTTCTTCTAAGTTGTTGGCATGTAGGTATTCATAATATTCTGTGGCATTTGTTGGTATTTTTGTGGTGATGTTTGTTATTTCTCCTCTCTCATGAGTGATTTTGTTTATTTGGGTCCTCTTTCTTTATTTTATTTTTTTTCCCCCCAATGAGCCTGGCTAGAGGTTTATCAATTTTGCTGATCTTTTCAAAGAACTAGCTTCTGGTTTCATTGATCTTTTTTAGTTTCTGTAGCATTTATTTCTGGCCTAATCTTTATTATCTCCTTTCTTCTGCTGGTTTTGGGTTTTGTTCTTTTCCTAGCTCCTTTAGGTGTAAGGTTGGGTTGTTTATTTGTGATTTTTCTTACTTGAGGTAGGCTGGTATTGCTAGAAACTTCCCTTTTAGAATTGCTTTAGATGTCTCCCAAGGATTTTGGACCCTTGTGTTTTCATTTTCATTTGTTTCCATGCATCTTTTTATTCTTTCCTTTCCTGGTTGACCTGTTTATTATGGAGTTGCAGGTTACTGAACCCCCATGTGTTTGTGCTCCTTCTGGATTTTTTTCTTGTGATTGATTTCTAGTTTCTTAGTATTATGATCAGAAAAGATGCATGTCACATGCTTTTTCTGCATCTCTCAAATTAATCATATGATTTTTATTCTTTCTGTTATTGATGTGATGTATCACTTTGATTGCTTTGCAAATACTGAGCCACCCTTGCATTCCTGGAGTAAATCCCACTTGATTGTGGTGTATGTTTTTTTGTTTTGTTCTGTTTTTGTTTTGGTTTGGTTTGGTTTTTTAGCTTGTTGAGGCTTCTTTTATGCCCTAATATGTGATCTATTCTGGAGAATCTTTCTTGTGCCCTTGAAAAGAGTATGTGTGCTGCTGTTTTAGGATGGACTGTCTGAATATGTTAAATCTGTCTAATCCAGTGAGTCATTCAAAGCTACTATTTCCTTGTTGATTTCCTGTTTTGATGATCTGTTCA
The DNA here is from genome assembly GCF_002288905.1 of Enhydra lutris kenyoni. NCBI lineage: Eukaryota > Metazoa > Chordata > Mammalia > Carnivora > Mustelidae > Enhydra > Enhydra lutris. Next base: position 2,787,914 of record NW_019154145.1, on the reverse strand, counting down.
TAGATGAATGCAGGGTATTAACACCGCCTACTGTTTGCTGTCAGTTCCTTTGTATTATTAACTGTGTTATGGATTTGGGTGCTCCCACATTGGGTGTGTAAATACTTACAACGCTATGACTTCTTGTTGGATTGTCCCCTTTATTATGATTTTTGCCCTTCTTTGCCTCTTGTTGCAATCTTTTTTTTTTTTTAAGATATTATTTATTTCAACCTCAAGTAGGTGGAGGGGCAGGCAGAGAGAGAGAGAGAGGAGGAAGCAGGCTCCCCACTGAGCAGAGAGCCGGATGCGGGGCTCGATCCCAGGACCCTGAGATCATGACCTGAGCCAAAGGCAGAAGTTTAACCCACTGAGTCATCCAGGTGCCCCACAATCTTTGTTTTAAAATGTTTTATCTAATGTAAGTATTGCTTACCTTGGCTTTGTTTTCACTCAGTTTGCATCATTGTTTCTCCATCCTTCACTTTGAATTTACAGGGATCTTTAAGTCTGAAGAGGAGTATGGGTGGGTCTGGTTTCTTTATCCATTTTGTCACTCTGTGTGTTTTGATTGGAGCATTTAGTCCATTTATATTTAAAATAATTACTGATAGGTATGTATGTACTGCCATTTTGTTTCTTATTTAGTGGTGGTTTAGATTTTCTCTTCTCCTTTCTTCTTGCTCTCATAGTTTGTTGGCTTTCTTTAGTGATACAGTTGGATTCCTTTCTCTTCATTTTTTGCATATCTATTCCTGGTTTTGGTTTGTGGTTACCATTGGGCTTATGTATGACATCTGTACATTGCAGTCTCTATTCAGTTGCTGGCTGCTTGAATTTGAACACATTCTTTACCTGTGTCTCCCTCACATTTTAAGTATGTGTAGTCCTATTTTACATCCTTTTATTTTATGAATCCCTTGACTGATTTTTGCAGAAATAGTTATTCTTACTGCTTCTGTGTTTTTTACTTTTCATAATCTTATTTACAGTGTTTCCTTTCCATTCAGGTTCCCTTTAGTATTTCTTGTAGGGCTAGTTTAGTGGTCATGAACTCTTATGTTCGAGAAACTCTTTAGGTCTCCATCTGTTCTGAATGAGAGCTTTGCTGGGTAGTGTATTCTTGGCTGCATGTTTTTCCCTTTCAGCACTTTGAATATGTCATGCCACTTCCTTTGGGCCTCTTCCTGCTAAAAAAAATTCGCTCATAGCCTTAAGGGGCATTCCCTTATATGTAATGTCTCCTTTTCTCTTGCTGCTTTTGAGATTTTTTTCTTTATCAGTAGTGCCATTTTAATTACTGTTTGTATTGGTACGGACCTCCTCAGGTTGAAATTGTGGGGTGATCTCTGTGCCTCCTGGATCTGTCATCTGTTTGGTTTTTTCTCCCAGATTAGGGAAGTTTTCAGCTATTCTTCAGATAAATATTCTGTCCCCTTTTCTCTCTCTCCCTTTGGGATCCCTATAATGTGCATGTTACTCTGCTTGATTAGAGTCACTGAGTTCACTAAGACTTCTCAGTTTGCAGTTTTTTCCTCTCATGTGCTCAGCTTGGTTACTTTCCATGGCTCTGTCTTCCAGAGACATCTAGCCTATTTATTCCATCAGTGGTATTTTTTATTTTATTTATTGTGTTCTTCATCTCTGGTTCTTTTTTTATCTCTCTGTTAAGGGTCTCACTGAGGTCCTCCACTCTTCTCTAGTCCAGTGAGTATTTTTATGATTATTATTTTAAATTATCAATCAGGCATACTACTTAAATCATTTCACTTTAAGTCTCTTGCCGTGGTTTGGTCCTTCCATTTGGGACACACTCCTCCATCTCTCCATTTTGTCAGCTCTCTGTGTGTTTCTTTGTGTTAAGAAAGTCAGCTATTTCTCTTGCTCTTAACAGTAGTGGCCTTACGAAGAAGAGGTCCTGATGTGCCCTGCAGTGCAGTGTCCCCTGTTCCCCAGGGCCTGGAGCTTCAGGGAATGTCCTGCTATGTGTGTTGCATGTGCCTTGTTGTTGAGTCCTGGCCTTTTTTCCTTTAGTCCAGTTTTCTCATGAGGCTCTCTTTGCCTCTTGTGGGCAGTGTCGCTTCCCATCTAGGGTGGGGCACGTTTTAACAAGGTGTCCAGTGCTCTGCTTGTGAAATGAGCCTTGCCCCCACTGCCACCAGAACTGAGTCCTCAAAACACATGGGTCGGAGATGTGGTATTGGCAGGATTTGTGCCAGCCTTTGCAGGGAGGGAGCCCACAGCTCCAGGACTAAGGCAAGTGCTACTGGGAAAGACAGATCCACTGAAGTATGGTGAAGGTGAGGCTCGGTGCCAGTTGACTGAGGAGTGTCCATGTGGTCCTGGTTCCCACAGACGGCCACTGTTTATGTGGGGTGTGGGAGAGGAAAGTGGTGCCTACTAGCTCCCTTGTTCCTGCAGGAAACTCTCCTTGATCCGTGTCTGTCTCTCTGTCACGCTCTGAGATGAGCAAATCACCGTCCCTCCTGTCTGCCCCTGGCGGTTCTCAGACTGCTGGTTCCATGCTAGATCTGCACAGCTGTTTGATGTGCTGTCTCTTTAAGGGTGGGATTCCGCTTCCGAACACCCTCTGGTACTGCTGTTTTAGATTCCAGGCTCTGTTTCCTACTTGGTGTAAGAACTCACGACATTCAGCCCCTCTCATTTCCAGAGGCATGTTATGGGGATTCTTGCTCCCCAGTGGTGGGCTCCCCAGAGTGTCTGTTTTTCACCCTTCTCTGCATCACTGGCTTCCTCCCTGCCCTGGACAGCACTGGTTTGTTTCTCTCCCAAACTGCGTCTTGGCTCTTCTTCTCTGATGTGACCTCTTCTCTACCTAGCGAGGAATCTGTTCTGACAGTCTTGCGGTCATTCACTGGGTTATTGACATTGATGGGACTGTTTCTAGTTGTATCTGTGGGATGAGGTGAGCCAGTGGGATGCCATCTTTCCAGCCAGCCTGAGTGTCTGTCCTTGTGCCGGTTCCATACTGTTCTGATGACTGCAGCTTGGTAGTTCAACTTGAGATCTGGGATTGGATACATCCAGCTTTGTTCTTCCTTTTCAAGATTGCTTTGGGTATTATGGGTGTTTTATGATTCCTTATGAATTTTAGGATGATTTTTTTCTTGCTCTGAGAAAAATACTTTTGGTATTTTGATAGGGATTGCATTGACTTTGTGGATTGCTTTGTAGTATAGACTTGTAACAATATGAATTCTTCCAGTCCATGAACATGGTAGATCCTTCCATTTATGTCATCTTCCGTTTCCTCCATCAGCATTTCATAGTTTCCAGAGCACAAGTCTTTTGCCTTTTCAGTTATATATTCCTGGGTATTTTATTCTTTTTGATGGAATTGTATATGAAACTGTTTTCTTAATTTCTCTTTCTGCCACTTTTTTATTGCTGTATAGAAACAGCCGATTTCTATAAATTTTACTGAATTCATTTATTCTAGTAGTTGTTTTGGTGGAGTCTGGGGTTTTCTGTGTTTAGTATCAGGTCATCTACAAATAGTGAAGCCTTACTTCTTCCTCACCAATTTAGATGCCTTTTTATTTCTTGTCTGACGGCTACAGCTAGGACTGTCAGTACTGTGCTGAAAAGAAGTGGTGAGAGTGGACATCCCAGTCTCATTCTTGATCTTAGATTTTCACCAGCTCTCAGGTTTTCACCATTGAGTATGACGTCAGCTTTTGCTTTGCCTTATGTGGCCTTTGTTATGTCCAGGTATGTTCCCTTTAATCCCACTTTGTTGAGAGTTTTTATCATGAACAGATGCTGAGTTTTGCAAATGCTTTTTCTGCATTTTTTGGCAAATGATCGTTTTAATGTTACTGCTGAGTGTGGTTTGCTGATGATAATTTGTTGATGATTTTTGCATCTTTGTTTATCAGGGCTATAGGCCTGTCATTTTCTTTTTCTGTAGCGTCTTCGGTTTTGGTATCAGGGTAATGCTGACCTTGTAGGATGTGTTTGGAGTACTTTGAGGAACTTAGGTGTTAAACTCTTTTTAAATGTTTGGTAGAATTCCCCTGAGAAGCCATCTGGTACCTTGACTTTTGTTTGTTGAGAATACAAAAACAGTCACCTGAATGGATATTTTGTTTTATGATGGATTCTTATGATGCTTGCTCCTTTGTTTCTCATTTGTTTGCATTTGCTTCAGGGCATTTGTAGTCTGCGTATGCCCTGGTAGACTGTCAGGAATGTGGTAGATCCTAGCAAGCTTTACCATGGGGGTTGGACTGTCCTATCTATGAAGAGCCTCTCTGTCGTGCTGTGTGCCATTAGGAACATGGGGCATAGGTTTGGCGCTTGACCTGCCATTGCTCTGTTACTCCCAAGTCACTTGGTATAAAGTTTATACTGTACTCTGGTGTTCCTTCCTTCCTGTAGTATTAAAAACAGATGAGTAGTGTGTGTGTGTTGAAATGAATGAGAGAAGCACATTAAATCCTCTAACATTTTTATAGTAGGTGGACATCTAACTCATCCTCATTTTTAAAAAATGAAGAATGCAGAATTTAGTTCAAAATCTTTAGGAAGTTAATACTCTGAAGAAAATTAAAGATTACATTGTTTTATTGTTATTTTTGCCTTAGAATAAAGTCAGAGATTTATAATGTTAAAACCTGTACAAAGAAAATGTCGAATGTCGGTGTGTTTCGAGTTTAGGCGCGGTACCCATAACAGGAAGCGCCCCAACAGTGAGACCCCAGCATGCGTGAGTGACGGTTCCTGCGCGGTGGCCAGGGTGCCCCGCGCCTCCTGCGCTTCCTCCAGGACCGCCTTTGAGGCCGCTTTGTTATCACCGCCCAGAACAGGCGGGAACCTCTTGCCGCAGAGCACCGCGCTGCAGGCTGGTCAGCGCGCCGGGCTCCAGTGACACCGTATTTCAACTTGGCCTTTGTTTCTGTGCCTGTTGCAGAACAACTCGCACAAGCTGACTTTGTCGATGACGCCCGATGACAAGTACCCTGAGAAACAAGCACGGATGGAGACAGAAAAACTCAAGGAAAAAGTCGACTCTCTTTCCCTGAAAGACAAGCAGCAGATCTATGAAAAAGGTCAGGTGTTTGTTTTTGTTCTAACTCCCTCGCCTTCTCCCGAGCCCAGTGAACTTTGTAAAATGAATGGATAGTTGGAAGCAAGTATCCTTTCAACTAACAAATATTTATTAGTCACCAACAAAGGTCAATGTTGGATGTGATGGCTTCATCCCCAGTAGGACTGCCCTTACTCTCAGGAGACTGATCCTGTAGTTCAGTAGGAAAGGCAGGAGTTGTACGTAGGAAAGAAGCACACTGATACCCCCGATCGGCCCCGTCCGGGTCCCTGGTTCTAGTCACCTGGTCAGGCATGGTCTCTGGAAGATGGCGCTGCTTCTGATCTGTCGTCAGGCCAGCGGTAGCCTCCTGCTGCGCCGCAGGGCCTGCACACCCACCTCACTGCGTCTCCCCACGGAGGCATTCTCTCACCTCCCATCACCACAAGAGATTTTTTTTTTTAAGATTTTATTTATCTGAGAGATTGAGAGAACATGAGCTGGGGGAGAGGCGGAGGGAAAAGCAGGCTCCCCTCTGAGCAGGGAGCCTGACTCGGGGCTAAGTCCCTGGACCCTTGGATCATGGCCTCAGCCAAAGGCAGATGAGTACTGGACTGAACACCCCAGGCGTCCTACCACAAGAGATTCTGAGAGCGAGACAGACCACGTTCAGCGTAACTTTATGACAGTTTATTGTTGTGAATGTTCTGTGTTATCATTAGTTGTTCTCTTGCTGTGCAGAATTTATAAGTTGAGCTTGATTATAACTAAGTACATATAGGGTTAGGTACTATCCATGGTTTCAGGCATTCTCTGGGGTGTTGGGAACTTGCTCCCCACAGATAAGGGGGGACTACTGTAGCTTTGTAAGTTTATTCATTTTACAAATTGTATAAGTACTTGCTGTTTGCCGGGGCTGTAATGAGCCACTAAAATATATGTTATGTTCGATCTGTCATTAATTGCCAAATGAGCACTGCATACAGTGTGATTTTGCATTCAGAAGGGGCAGATCTTGGTGAAGGATGAAGGCCTTGTGCTGGTCATGAGGCCCTGCTTGGGTCCCGGGGGTGCAGGCGCGGGTGAAGACAGAGTCTGTTATGTAATTCCTCACTGTCTAAACACACACTGTTAGGCGCAGTGGTCTGTTCCAGAGGATGTGCCCAGGAGAAATGAAAGTGCATGTTCACACACACTTGCAAGAACCCACATTTCCATCAACATGGTATATCCGTACTGTGAACCACCGCTCAGCCACAGAGAGGAGCAAAATACCGATGCACTCACATTGATGAATCTCAGAAGCACTGTGATAAGTGAAATGAGCACAAAAATACCTGCTCTGTGAGTCCATTTATATGGAACTGTAGAAATGGTAAAACTATACTAACAGAAGGCAAGTGAGGGCAGGGGATTGCCTGCAGGGAGCCAGGAGGGAACCTTCTGGAGGATGGAAATGTTCTGTGTCACTATGTGATGATTACATTATTTTTTGCATTTGTCAGAACTCATTGAGTTATATCCTTAGAACTATGGGTTTTGTCATATGTAAATTCTGTATTAACAAAATGTACCAAAAGAGGTATACAAGATCCACAGCACCTGCCCCACCAGAGTGGTAGTTGGCCGGAGCTACATGAAGGATTTGTCAGGTTTGTCAGGAGGTAAAGTTGGCTTTCTTTTTCTTTTTAAAGATTTTATTTATTTATTTGAGAGAGAGCATGAGAGAGAAGAAGGTCAGAGGGAGAAGCAGACTCCCCATGGAGCCGGGAGCCCGATGCGGGACTCGATCGAGGACTCCGGGAGTATGACCTGAGCCGAGGGCAGTTGCTTAACCAACTGAGCCCCCCAGGCGCCCTAGAGTTGGCTTTAGATAGGAAGTAAGTAATGCTAAGTTCCAGCTGATTTCATCCAGTCGAGGCAGAGTTAATTCCAGCGTGTAACCTCTTACTCTCTGTCTCCCAAGTTCCTGTCTGCATACAGCTGTTGTAAGCTCTTCCTACATTCAGTAGTTCATCATGAGTTAACGTGATCACGGAATGATCACTTCTGTTATGGGAGTGCCAGTTGGCAAGTCCCATCTTCCTTTTTTATTTATTTATTTGTTTGTTTGTTTTAAAGATTTTATTTATTTATTTGACAGAGAGAGAGAGAGAGAGAGAGATCACAAGTAGGCAGAGAGGCAGGCAGAGAGAGAGAGGAGGAAGCAGGCTCCCTGCTGAGCAGAGAGCCCGATGCGGGGCTCGATCCCAGGACCCTGGGATCATGACCTGAGCCAAAGGCAGAGGCTTTAACCCACTGAGCCACCCAGGTGCCCCATCCATCTTCCCTTTTTAAATTGAGATACTGATTGCTTGCCAAAAGGCTAAGATCAACTGTAGTGTCTGTTTTGATGTGTTTAACATCTGGTGCGCTCTCTCTTGGAGCAAGGTCTCCGAAGTGGACTGAAGTCAGCAAGTACACCATTATGTGAGCTTCAAGTGTGTAGCAGCACGAGTGGACAGTTTGCGCAGAGTGCAGTGATCACAATGGACCATGCTGACCTCTGTCACCAGCCACAGTTTATTTTTCTTGTGCTGGAACTCATGAGATCTACTCTCTCAGCAACTTTCAAATATGCAGCACGGCACTATTACCCGGAGTCACCAACGCTGTGCGTTGCATCCCATGACTTACATAAGTTTGTACCTTTTGACCCCCTTCACCCATTCCTCCCACCCCAGCCACCAGCCTCTGGTACACACCAATCTGTTGTTCATGTCTAAGAGCCTGGTGTTTGGTTTTTCGGGTGCCACAAATGCATGAGATCGTACAGTGTTTGTCTTTCTCCATCTGACTCATTGCACTTAGCTTAATGCCCTCTGTATTGCCATAAATGGCAAGATTTCATTCCTTTTCTGCGGCTGAATAATAATCCGTTGTGTGTGCACCACGTCTTTGACCGTCAGTGGACACTTAGGGTGTTCCCACATCTTGGCTTCTGTGAGCAGCTCCATAATGAACATGGAGGCACAGATACCTTTGCAAGTTAGAGTTTTTGTTTTCTTTGAATAAATACCCAGGGGCAGAATTGCTAGGTCATGTAGTAGTTCTGTGTATGATTTTTATTGGAGGATCCTCTTTACTGTTTCCCAGAGCCGCTGCACCAGTTTGCATTCCCACCAGAGTGCACGAGGTTCCCCTTTCTCTGCATCCTTCGACACTATTTCTTGTCTTTTCGACTTAAGCCGTTCCGACGGCTGTGACGTGGTATCCCATCATGGTTTTGATTTGCATTTCCCTCTTGATGAGTGACGCGGGGCACTTTTTCATATTCTTGTTGGCCCTCTGCGTGTCTTCTCTAGGAATATGACTATTCAAGTCCTATGCCCATGTTTAATCCGAGTATTTGGGCTTTTTCTTGGTGTTTAGTTATTATATAGGTCCGTTTGTATCTTCAGATATCAGCCGCTTCTCAGATGTGGCCTGCCAGGATCTTCTCCCATTCTGTAGATGGCCTTTCATTTTGTTGATGGTTCCCTTTGCTGTGCAGAAGCTTTTCGTTTGATGCAGTCCCGTGTGTTTTCCATTTTTGATAAAACCCTTTATAGCACAGAATATAATTCCAGGCCTAAGCAACAGATTGTACATTCCCTGGGTCGTCAGGTTCTTGGCCTGGCCATGAAGGTGTGTGTGGTTCTAAGAAAACCCATGTGCTCCGGTCCACACTCACATGTGAGCGGATGGAGGCCCGTGTTACACAAACGTGTGTTTATTTTACAGATGACCACAGAGTTCCGCTAGGTAGGAGACCGTGCTGGTGCATTTCAGGGGTATTTCAGGTCAGTCTCCGTTGTGGACTTCTGGGAGCAGTCTGTGAATCTGTAGCTAGCCACCAGTGACAGCAGTGGCACTTGGAAGTCAATTACGGAGAACTTTAAACTAGCCTCCAGTTTGGGCTGTTGCTGTGTAACCGGCCCCGTGCTGTTGCGAAGGGTCGCAGCCCCGCCGCTGGGAGCTCGTTACCTGGCGGAGGAGACGCTGCTGGACATTGCCCTGCTGACCCGGGGGTGTAGGGAGAGGAGTGGCAGGGGTCAAGGTCAGGGGACTGCACAGGAGGAGGGGCTGACCTGGAGCTGCTCTTGGAACCGGATGCGGGGAGAGGCAGGAGGTGGGCTTCTCAGATCCCGCACAGACCCAGGAGGTGTCCAGGGCAGAGGGCAGCCAATAGTTGAGGGCGGGCCTGGGAAGCCTCTGGAAATTCTGAGAGCCCACTCCTTGTGCCTCCCAGAGCTAGTGCTGTAGGCCAGCACCGCCCCCCGGGAGTGGGGGAGCGGAGGGAAGGTGGCCAGCCGCAGTCCCTGTGCCCGTGCAGGGCTGCCCTGAACGTCCCCCAAGGGGACAGGTGCTGGGGACCTCAGGGAGGCAGACATGGAGGCGAGTTCAGCCCAGCTCCTCGGACTGCCATGGGGAATAAAACTGCCATCCGTTTGTTCGACGGAACTCTCAACTGGCGTCATCCCTCGGGCACTGTTCAGTGCTGTTGTCGGGCGCAAGGGCTGAACATTTGGGGTTCCCTCCCTGATGGGCTGGGTGGTTCTGTGACTCCAGGAAGGAGGGGTCTCTCCCCTCTTCTTACCAGATGGGTGAGGGCCCCGGCCCAGAAAAGCTGTGCTTGAGCATTTCTAGGATTTGGGAAATTTATGTGATGACACAAGCACGGAGCTGAGATTAGTGCAGATGAAGTAAGAATAGAGAAGTGTGACAGTCACTCACCTTCAGTCCAGCAAGAAATGTGTTGAAAACCCTGAAAACAGTGGACTCAGTGTAAAATGCAGGGTGGAGGGGAAACTTCTTGAGCAAACTACCCCCCTCCAACCGAGCCAAGTAGTTCTTTCATGGCGTGAAGAGGAGAGAGCAGGCCTCGGGGCTCCGGAAGGGCTTGCTGGGGACAGCGGGGCTGCGAAACCACAGTGGGCGCGCCTGGGGTGGCCGCCCACGCTGGTCCCCTGGTGCTGTTGTGAGCAGGTTCAGTGGCGGAGGCGCACCTTTCCGCGGCTGGGGTGTCCTGCACGCTCACCACCCGACTTGTCTCCAGGCTTAGAGTTACAGACCCAGCAGAGCCAGCCGCAGGACGCCTCTTGTCTGCCAGCCCTGAAGGTGTCGGACATCGAGCCCACCATGCCGCTCACCGAGCTGGAGGTGGCCCTCGCAGGTCAGTCTGGGGGCGCCGTGTCTGTAGGAGAGGGCACCGCGTGGGAGTGTTTTCTGGGAAGCGTCTCACCACCCTCTTCGTGGGCTCACTACCCCCACGGCGTCTGAGTGGGTTTCCCGTGCTGGGACCAAGGACTTCCCTGCCCAGAGACCTCGGCGCTTCCTTGGCGGGGGCGCTCCCAGGACACTGTGATGCCCTGCTCCCAAGGTCACGGGAGGATCCGGCGCCGGTGGGGGCTCACCTGAGTACAGCTGCGGGGCACGCTGTGCCCGGGGAGCCCAGACCTCCCGCCTCACTCCAGGGCCATCTCGCTTCCCCTTTCCCAGGCTCCTTCATTCACCAGGGCTGGTGCATGGGGGCACGTGCATGGATGAGGTCTTCGTCTCTAGACGAGGCCTGTGGAAAATGGACTTAGCGTCCTGCTTGTGTTTTAGTCTCCCCCAGTCTTGGTTTAACAGTGAAGTTCGTTGAGTGTTGACGAAGAGAGCGAGTGAGGGTGAGTGACGGGTTGTGAGTCCGTGCCCGCTCCCTCTGCCCGGTTTACGGCGCCGCGCTGGTGCTGGAAGGACGGGAGCACGCAGCATGTGCCCCGGAGGGACTCGGGATCCCGGACCATCATCAGATCTGAGGTGGGGGCGAGGGCAGGATTTGAGATGGGTGAGAGAGGAGCGTGGGGTATTGCAGGTGGGAGCTCTCAGTCCCGTGACAGCATGGAGGGCTGCATGGAGGGGGTGTAGAGATGGGGAGAGGCGGGCGCTGCCAGCTCAAGCGCCAGGGCGGCCTCAGAGCCCAGAGAATGCTGCTCCTGTTCCCGCCCCGCCAAAGGCGTGGGTTATTTTAGTTCCGAAGTTTGTTTCAGTGTTTACCATTGATGGGTAGGTAGTCTTTGCCGATGTAATGTTTAAACACTCTTTAAAAGCAGCAGCATTTTACAAACCCTAAACGATGATTTCATGATTCAGAAATCAGCTGCCTTGTGCTTCCGCAGCCGGCCAGACCCCTGTGCAGTTCTGCGCACAGCCCACCAACGGCCTGGTGTACTTCCGGGCGTTCGTCAGCCTCCACACCCTCCCCGAGGCGCTCAGGCCCTACGTCCCGCTCTTCTGCAGCGTGCTCACCAAGTAAGTAAGACACAGGGCGTCTGGGGGGCTCAGTGGGTTAAGCTCTGCCTTCGGCTCAGGTCATGATCTCGGAGTCCTGGGATCGAACCCCGCATCGGGCTCTCTGCTCAGCGGGGAGCCTGCTTCCTCCTCTCTCTCTGCCTGCTTGTGATCTCTGTCAAATAAATAAAATCTTTAAAAAAAAAAAAAAAAAAAGACACATATTTTGGGGTCGGGGCGTCTTTGCATATTTTGGCCCCGCGTTTCTCTCTATATATAGTTGTTTTAGTGCATCAACAATCATTTTTTAGCATATCATTTTAATTTTAAAAACCCATCGTGTTATTAAAGTGTATAAGTAAAATTTGTAAGATATTTTTTGAGAATTTTTCCTATAAAAACCATATTTTCGTTTTAAAATGTAGGACTTTATTTATAAGCCTAGCATATAAGGTGATACAGATACATCTATCTCAGCATCTTAGTTTCTTATAAAATTGTGACAATGCTGGTTTTTCATCAGAAAATGTAAGTAATTGACTCTGACACATAGTCAATTGAGAGGCCGTGTCGTGTGCCCTACTCTGAGCTAACTGAAACCCCACTTTACTCCCGCAAAGCTGGTGTCCAGGTCGATGTGAGAACACGGGCGGGTACATGCGGCTGCAGCTCGCCATTCCTCTGCTGAGTGTCGGTGGCCAAGGGTGCCGGTCTGAGTGGCAGGCAGGCAGAGCGCTAGGGTTTCCCTTTCCATGTGCTGGAACGGTGAAGGGGATGGCGAGGGGACAGTGAGGGGAAGGAGCCTTTTAGGGAGTAGGCCGGCCGCCCCCTAGGCCACGCGCATAGCCTTCCCAGTGAGGAGCCAGAGGACATGGGTCCTGTGTACCCTGGCAGGCCTCAGGGGAAGACCGCTTGGACCTTTTCCATGTTCTCTGCCCTCCAGGGCTCCCCTTGCTGGCCCTTCTGCGGCACAGCTGTTTCGGGGCGACCTCATGAGCGTCGCAGTGGCCTGAGTTACACTGGGAACAGGATGTGTCTTGGAAAAGCATCACCCACCTGAGATGACTTCTGCTTTTCGTAAAAGCTCTAAAAGATCTCCTTTGTGAGCATGAACATTGGGCAGATGCCGTCTGTGCCAAGACCTTTTAGAGCAGAGGCAAGCCCAGGGGGCACTAGGAGGCCCGGCAGGCTTGGGCCCGCAGGAGCAGAGCGCGGTGTTCTGTCGTTTGTGCCGGGCAGCGGCCGCCTCTGCGCACACGGCCGGGGCGCCACTTGGTGACCTCCCGAACATGTCGGCGTCTGCCTGGAGCGTTGCAGGGCCGTGCTCCATAGTGTCGTGCGGGGGTGCAGGCTGCGGCAGCTCGCGGTGACCGGGGATGCGCCGAGACCACGCCGGCAGTTGGGGAACCCTCCTTTGCTGTTGACAGGCTGGGCTGCGGCCTCCTGGACTACAGGGAGCAGGCGCAGCTGATGGAGCTGAAAACGGGGGGGATGGCCGCGTCACCCCACGTGCTGCCTGACGAGGCGCATCTGGACACGTACGAGCAGGTAGTGCGGTGCTTCCGCATCCCAGCGCTCCGGAGCACGTCTCCACCTCTTTCCCTCTGAAATAATTATTTCTTTTGTTTCTTTCATGATTCAGGGTGTGCTTTTTTCATCTTTTTGCCTCGAGAGGAACCTGCCCGACATGATGCATCTGTGGAGTGAAATATTCAGCAGGTAAACCGCTCGCAGAGCCCTCGTCCCGGCGCTGGGTCAGAGGGCCGCGCCTGAGGGCGGTTGGTTTCTGAGCTTGGTTTTGGTCGTAAGCCCTGAGCGTATCTACATCATCTGACGACTTACGTCTAATTAATTCTCCCGAGTATTGAAAAGGGCGTGGGTGGGTCTCCAGAACTGAGCACGGTTTTCTTTTCCCACAGCCCGTGCTTTGAGGAAGAGGAGCACTTCAGGGTGCTGGTGAAGATGTCCGCTCAGGAGCTCGCCAACGGGGTCCCCGACTCGGGCCATCTCTACGCGTCCCTCAGGGCGAGCAGGACCCTGACGCCCGTGGGGGACCTGCAGGAGACCTTCAGTGGGATGGATCAGGTGACGAGCTGCATCCTCCAGAGTTGGTGACCGACTGTTTCTATCTCAGAAAAGCTAACTCTGACTGACCCCACTGATGGGGAAAGACTCTGTCCATTCATCCTCCTCTCCCACCCCTCCCAGCCCCCCCGTAGCCCCCCCCCCGCCCCGCAGGCAGCTGCATCCCACACCCAGCCCGGCCAGATTCCCCAGTCCAGGCTGTCTGGTTTCCAGACCGGGAAAGCGCACCTGCAGTCACCCCCTGCCTGCGGATCCGTCTCTAGATCTCGGTTTCCCTGGCTCAGGTGAGGCTGATGAAGAGGATCGCGGAAATGACAGACGTCAGACCGGTGCTGAGAAAGCTCCCACAGATCCAGGAACACGTGCTACACCGTGACAACATGAGGTACCCCCCCGTGCCCCGGGCTGTTTCTGCAGACATCATCTCATTCTTCCCGTGTCCCTGCGTGTAGTTTTTACGGTCTTCTCACTTGAAGCTGTAGTTGCACACACTTTAGTTCAGAGAGAGCATTTGGGGCAGGTCATAGAATTCATTCTAGTCCTCAGATGTTCTTGTCATCAAGAAGTCCTTTTTTTTTTTTTCCCAGAAGCCATTTTTTATGGGAAAAAAGGTTTAATAAACATGGAAGGTGGGAAAGCAAGCTAATTTAATCCTAGACCTGCTAAGTTGATTTCTTACACGTGCCCAGTTATGTGGGTTCCAGAAGTAAGCTGCAAGACAGGTGAGGCTAGCTTGCTTAAGAACAGAGTAAAAGTGCAGTTTCTCGTGAGAACAGTTCCATGATGATAAGAGGAGAACATCTGACACCATCAGTGTGAACAGAACCTTCAGTGACGGACGGCGCACTCTCGGGTCTCACTAAAAGGACACAGGTTTAGATTACTTGTAGTACCTTGTCGAGACCCCCACCATCTTCCCAGCTGGTTTTCAGGAATCCGCGACCCTCTGGGATGGCAGCACTGGCTCTCACTGCCTGGGCCGCCGCCCGCCCTCACCCACGGTGTCCTGGGCAACGAGACCCCTCGGACCCTCTGTTTCCTTCTCCATAAAACACTGTCGCGTAGACTTGTGTGAGGAATAAACGAGCTTCTAAAGCAGGTGGTGTAGTGCTGGAATGTAGTTCGCATTGATACGATGGTACTTGCTATTCATTAGACGAAATTCAGGAGTGAGGGCGTGTCAGGAAGAGACACCGCACGGTCCGCAGTCTGTACCGCCGAGTAGCTCGCACACGACGGCGGCGCTTGTGACTGTGGCCGGCGGAGGACTTACGTACGGGCGTGTTCGGAAGAGCACAGGAATTCTTTGGCAACTTAAACTCTACTTGAACGACCAGTTCACATCTTCAAATTGCTGATTTTTCTTCTAGACAGTAACGTAGGTTTTCCGCCTTCAGATAACGTAAGTCGCAGGCACGGTTGGCAGATTGTGTTCTGTGTCTCCACAGAAGTGCGCTCCTGGCGTCCCGACGGTCGGGCCCCAGCTCCGGCCCGGACCCACAGGCAAAGCCTTTTTGGTAACTTGGAAGCGCTGTGGAGACGGCTGTATTGTTTGCTACTGTTTGTTTTTAATTCTTTTGAACATGATTTGATTCAAAATGGGTGTAGTAGTCCCTTCTTTGTATTATTCATGCAGAATACCAAATTAGTAAAACTTTCATTTCTCTAAGGGTTTCCTCCACATTTGTGGTGTTTTGCACAGGTGCTCTGTGAACGCTACACCTCAGCAGATGTCTCTGGCAGAAAAAGCAGTAGAAAAGTTCATTAGAAACCTCGGTCAGAGTAAACTGGAACAGGAGCCGGTGTGCCCGTACGTGGTTGAGGTGAGTGCCGCGGGCGTGGGTCCCCGTGGGTCCCATGCCCCTGATGCCCCCATGGCACGTGAGGAACCAGAGCCGGGCAGGGGGCGGTAGCTTTTGCCCAGTGTTAGTTCAGCCAGGTGAGAAATGAATCCACACCCTTCCATCCCGTTTCCCTTGTCGTCACTGCAACCTTGGCACTGGACACTCTCTTGCCGGGGAGGAAAGGCCGGTTTGAGATCCACTGTGCTAGCATGAGAGCAGGCCAAAACTGACCCAGGAAAGCCGGGACCGGAACGCCCCAGTACACAGCCGTTCTGTAGGTTGCACCTAGTACACGCTGCCTGGTTCCGTGACCCTACAGAGTGGGTTTCATGGACCTCACCAGAACAGGCCAGAACATTCTCATGGAGAAGGTGGGCAGTCCATAGATGGGGCAGAGACCATTCCTGCTCTCTTCACGATGTTCATGTGCCTGTGACCCCGACGGGCAGACCAGGCCCGTCTTCCCGGTGAGCAGCGCCCTGGCGAGGTGGCCTGCTGCTGCTTCTCCCTGCCCATCTGCCAATCCACACAGAAATCCCACTTATTTCAAACAGGGTTGCTGGAAACACGCAAGCGCGTATGCCCCAGCACTTGTCTTTGGCCGTGAGTTTTCTAGACCATTCCTTAGCTGTGTAAGGTGTATTTGGGATTTTTCTCATCTCTCTCGGGAATGTTTTATTTTCAGAAACCTGCACCCAGTGGATCCAGTGGGAGCGCCCACGTTAGCGGCCCCCAGGTCATACGGAAGCTGATCACAGTGAGTGGACACAGCCCCTGTCCCCTTAGGAAGAGCAGCTTCCCATCCTTGCCCTGTCTGGGATGGGGTGGCCGGTGCCACGGGGGCTTCTCCCCTGCAGGGGTGCAGCAGGCCCTGGGCCTCTCTGGGGCCCTTGTGTTGCCTGTGTCATCCTCGCCCTGTCCGCCTTTACTCAGGCACGGGAGGCTGCCGCGTTGGCGGGGTCACCGTCATCAGGGCATCCTGTGCCCTTCTCCCTGCTTGGCTTTAATGGTGACGGTTTTTGGTTTGGTTCATCAGACAGTGTTGATTTAACATATTTCTGGGGAAAAACGCAAAGGTGAGGTCACTTATGGATGGAAACCATGTAGGAGGAAATCTTTCTAATTGAGGAACTACATTTCGAAGCCCTGAGTTAGGGTTTTGGAGTGTTTTTTGGTAAAGCAACCGCTTATGTGGACCGACCTGACCGACATGATTGCCAGTGCCTTGCCCTTAGCCGTGAGCACATGGCAGGGGTGGCGGAGGGAGCCAACACGGCCTGCCTGTCGTCCTCAGGATCCCACCTTCAAGCCGTGCCAGATGAAGACGCACTTCCTGCTCCCGTTCCCAGTGAACTACGTGGGCGAATGCATCAGGACTGCCCCCTATGCAGACCCAGACCACGCCAGGTACAGGGCCAGGGGAGGGCAGAGGTGGCTGGTACGTACACAGGGCCCCGGCACGCAAGGCTGGTGCTGAGTTCAAAGGGAAGTGTGTTTCCAGGAGGGAAGTAGAATCATGGGATGGCGTCCAGCTGTGTGGCCAGTTTCTTTCCATGTTTCTGGGAAACAAACGTGTTCTCTACACTGAGCCCCACAGACCAGAGATATGTACTGTATTAAACAGAGTTAAAGCACAAACAGGTTATGAGAAGTACCCTGGGTAGTATCGATTTCTTTCCCCCCTTTCTTTGTATTTTATAATTTTCCAGCAATGACCTTATATTCCTTGTGTAGTACAGAATGTTCACAACCGGGGCGGGTAAGCCTCCCAGGCCCTGCTGGCGAGGGGGAGCCTGTCCGCAGAGGTCTGGCAGTGCAAACCCATGCTATGAGTGCCTCCCCCTCCCCCTCCCCCATCTTCCAGGGACACCTGTTTGCTTCTCTAGTTAGCGTCTGGACTTAGACCAGTCAGTGGGGGGCCAGTAGGACCCCGCTTCCTGTCCTGTGAATGTACTTGGTAGAACATTCCGTTTCTCTTCCGTGGCATCTGCTAGAACTGCACTTCTGTTGTGAGTGTAGGACTCAGCTCAGTCTGTCGCAGTGTGTTCTCAGGGAGGGTACCTACGGAAATCTGAGAGTTTGGGTTTGAGAGACGCGCGCACACCAGCGGGGGACTTGGAGAAGGGATGGTTTGCACGTTTGCCTGCGCGGTAAATTTGTAACATGTTCCCTCGGTCAGACTGTCAGTGTCCCTGTGTGCTGTGGCCGGGGGGAGCTGGACTTGTCTGAGGGACCTTCTGTCCCTCACCACCTCTCCCGCAGCCCTGGTTTGAAAATTCATCTCACGTTTTCCTCCTTGTAGTTGTCCTCCTCCATCAGGAAAGGGGAGACTGTAGTGTTCCGTGCTGTATCTTGTTTTCACCTAATCCAGGACAGCGAATACGAGTCCATCACATGGGGCACTTCCCTGCCGGGCCTACGGTTTTTAACTTGTGTTTTTTAATTATTCATTTCAGCCTTAAGATCCTTGCACGAGTGATGACTGCCAAATTCCTGCACACAGAAATCCGAGAGAAGGGCGGTGCTTATGGTGGCGGCGCCAGACTCAGCCGCGACGGGGTGTTCACACTGTACTCGTACCGGTGAGTGCGAGCGCACGTCTCCCAGCTCCGCTAAGCACCACAGGCCGCTGTCTGACGCATGGGGACCAGCCTCTGAAGAAGAGTTTGCCCTTGTTTCTCGCTTCTTCGGCGCATCAGCACACCCAGCAGCGTCCTCGGTTGTCCATGGCCAGGAGCGGCGGTGCCGAATGGGAAACTTTGGCTTAATTATATACGCCTGTTACCCAACACCCAGACTGAGTTAGAGGCGACAAGTCGAGAGCTTTCTGGGCTCGCGTCCAGCACAAGGCCCGGCGTGGGTGCTGGGTGCTTTGTGGTCACGGCCCCTGACTCTTCTCTCCCCTCTTGGTTAGAAAGTTTCCGAGGACGTAGGGAATTCAGGAATTCAGAATACCCTGCGGGCAGGACGAGTTTGCTGCCCCTGATGCAGTCTCTCCCTGCCCCCGCCTCGCCGCGTGCCAAGACACTTGGAGGACGCGTGCACGCCCGCGGGAGCTGCGCTTGCGGAGGACAGCAGTGCCGCCGTGACCCCCTCGGTGTCTGCTGCCCGGATGTGGGCTGCTGCACACAGAGCCGGGAGCAAGAGCGTCCGATCTCTCTGGCCCCTTTGTGGGGAGTGTGGGGCGTTTGTCCCGGGTGTGTCTTAAGGAAGTGTGTACGTGAGTCGTCTTCCCTGTGCACCTGATCTCTCTCCACAACATCAGAAAGGGGTGTTTGATGATCTGGTGGTGGAGCAGGCCAGCATGTGTCTCTTCGGTCTCCTAGGGATCCACGTTCCGCAGAGACGCTGCAGTCTTTCTCGAAGGCTATGGACTGGGCTAAGGCTGGGAGGTTCACAGAGCAAGACATTGACGAAGCAAAGCTTTCCGTTTTCTCCACCGTGGACGCCCCCGTGGCTCCTTCGGACAGAGGTATGTGCAGTAAACCACATGGAGCTCCCGATAAGAGGTGTCGCCATGGTTCCCCTCGCCCATCCGCCCCTGTGGTGCGCAGACGTCCCCCTAGAGCTGCAGCTTCTTTGTGTTGGCCACTTGCAGAGGGTGGCATCCTGTCATCCCAGAGCTTGAGCCATCCGAGGCCCTCGGACTTGGCCTCCACCCCGAGGGGAGAGGCTTGGTGGGCATGTGGAGGTCAACAGTGTGACCTCCAATGGAAGTATGTCCCGCGAGTGCCCTTAGAACAGGGTCTGTGCCCCGGGCCGCTGCCCTGAGTTACTGTGCTCATGGTCAGGGCTGGACCACTTCCTGTGCGGCCTCTCGGATGAGATGAAGCAGGTGCACCGGGAGCAGCTCTTCGCCGTCCGCCATGAGGATCTCATCAATGTGAGCAACAAGTACGTACCCGGGGCTGGGTGTCGAGAGCCCTCCCACGGCCACCCCAGGCTCTTCCTGCGGGAAGCAGCCCTGACGGATCCCTGCCTGCTTTCCAGGTACCTTGACACTGGGAAGAGCACACACGGGTTGGCTCTGCTGGGACCAGACAACACAGAAATCGCTAAGGACCTGTCGTGGGTGACCGGCGAGTAGGTCTGACTGCTCAGATGAACCTGCAGCCTGTGGGGCTCCTCAGCACGAAGCCTGAGCTGATTTCGTTTGAAAGGAGAGAAACGTTACTGTTTGCCCCACATTTTGCTCATACCTGGTTCTTATGTGGCCGGTCAGCCCAAGCTGCTCTGTCTCGGAAGAGACGACCACGAAGAACTTGAAATAATCATGTATTAAATGCCAGAGTCGCACAGACTATAACATTGACATAAATGTCATTTATCTTATTAATTCTGGAGCATTTATTTCAAAAACTTAGAAATAAAAGACCACTCTGACCTGACCTACTTGGGCTTTAGTCATTATTTTAAGTGACATTTTGTTAGAGTAGTTCTCAAGGCCTTTATTAAAAAATAAGTGAACAAAGGCCCCCGAGGTCCCTTGATTTGTGAAACCAGTGTGGTCGCAGTCTGGAACAGATGTGCGGCCTGGCGGATTAAAAGTGCATTAAGCTTCTCCCACGGGCTTTACGGGACGGAGCTTCTGTCACCCTACGTATCTCCCACAGAAAGCACAGTCTGTGCTGGTTCCTCCTTGGCCACGCCGCCCCGGCTCCTGAGCAGACTTGGGAGGGGCCCTCCAGCTCTCAGACCTCTCAGACAACGGAAGAGGCAGAAACGCTGCTCGCTGAGCACCGGCGCAGGTGAGCCAGCGCCCTTCCTCGACAGAGCCGGGCTGTCCCCCGGCCCCTGGCTGGGCCCCTCCCAGCAGACACCATGCGGGAAACCACGGGTGTGCACACCCACCCTGTTATCGCACACTGCCAGTTTCTGTTTGTAATTCTACACCTGGCATTGCGTTGGGAGGAGTTGGCTCACCTCACCTGGGGTCCTGGGGTCCCGGTCCAGGGCCGACTCCGCACACTTGCCAAGTCACGCTCTGTGGATCAGTGCGGAGCCTCTGTCCTTGCACCGGGCCTGGTTCACGGATGCAGAAAGAACACTTCACAGCGGCCCGCAGAGCCTGAGGATTTGAACCCCTACCCACAGAGACAAAGAGCACCACGGTTGGAGTTTGAGCTGATGTTTAATTCTACTGGCTACACACGCTCGGAAGCAGGACACGGAGTACGAGACGCAGCAGACAGCTCGTGCTGGAGTCTTAGGGTCCTGTGGGGAGGCAGGACACAGGACGGGGGCTCTGTGTGTAGGTATTCGCGTCAACAATACTCGCATCGGAGGGCCGACAAATAACTTAAGTGTTACAAAAACGGGAGGGAAACGAAGTCCAAAGCAGTGCTTGCTAGCCGGGCGGGCGGGTCCGGGTCCGGGTCCGGGTCCAGCGGCGTCTAGATGGCAGCGGGCTCCTCGTGGCCTCGGGGGTGCATGGGCTCCAGCTGGTTGGAGTCGGAGACCTCGTAGCTGGCCTTGTACTTGGCCAGGATCTTCATGAGCGGCCGCAGCTTCAGCCACCACTGCTCCTTGGGGATCCTGTGCCTGCGGGTGGCAGGAAGGGGTTGTCAGGGCAGCCTGGCCCTGGGGGATGGGCGTCACGGGGTCGGGGCTGGAGCAGCTCCGCGGGATCTGCTCGTTTTCCTAAGTGGCATGAGCCCGTTCTGTAGACTTGTAGAAAGCTGCCCTGTTTCTCAAAGGCTTGTGTTTTCTGAGTTGTGATGACAGATTAATGCCCCTAAGTCTAGCAGCGGCAGCGTCCCTTCGCCCTGTCCTGCACACCTTCCCGGCCGGGACATGTGGACCCGCAAGGGCTGATCTACTCACTCGAAGTCGGTGTCCTTCCTCAGCTGTGTCACAGGCTGGAAAAGAAGGTTTCTTTTGCTTATTCCCAGCACGCAAATGGAATCCTCACTCGTAAACCTTTTTCCTGTGAAAGAGAAAAAGCGATGTCAGAACCAATTCTCAGTCTTGTTGAGGACAGGAGGAGAGGTGAGGGCGAAAAGGAGGTTTGCCCACAGCAAACCTGGGAGGCAGAGATGAACTCGGATGGCCTGGCAGGAGGCAAGGAGCCCTGGGCGCTCTGGGGTCTGCGGGCGAGGTAGGGAACGAGCCCAGGTGACTGACAGCTGCGTGATCCTGCTTTCTCAGGGGCTGCTGGCTCTGGTCTGCCGAGCCCCGCAGGGCTGGAGCGGGGAGGGCAGAGACGGAGGCGCCTGGGTCACCACGCAGCCCATCATGCCACACACACCCCGAGGGGGGCCAGGGACACACATTGAGCGCTTCGCCCCCCAAGCTAAGGGAGGACGCACGCGCTTCTCGTGGCAAGGCAGGGGCTTGATGAACACGGGCGGCCACACTGGCCTCCCCCACGGAAGAGCCGGCTTCGCGGAGCCAGCGGCAGGAGCCCAGGCTCGGGAGTGCACAGACGGGGAGGCCGCAAGGTCTGGAGAGGCGCGTCCTCAGTGACATGGGAGAAGATCCCGAAGTAGAAATGGAATCAGCCAGAGTCTGTTCTCTGAAGACTAAAATTATGTTGGCTCTATAGGCCTCGCTGTTCTTTAAGTCAAAGTCTGGAAATCAAACTGACAGACACGGATCTGGTCAGGCTGCTCCGGAAAACGGGGCTGAGGCCCGGTGTCTGCAGTAGCGGGTGGAAGCGCCATGTGCACAGAAAGTTCTAGAAACAGAACCTACAAACCCGGTCACAGAGCAGCTCTGCTCTTTCCGTTAACTTAGGGAACTCCAGTCAACGCTGCCCACAAGGCGAGCAGGAGGCTTGATGGTATCCACGGGGAACCCCACCCCCCCACACCTAGACAGGACGCGTCGGGAAGTCGCCGGAGCAGGAGGCCATCCCGGGAGACCGTCCAGGAGCCCGTGCCTGGGGCGAAGAGCGCACCACAGGAAGCAAGGCCGGCCTCACATGTGCCTCACACACAGCAGGCCACACACGCCTCCATCTGTGCGAAGGTGCATACAGGTACCCCGCTTTGTCCCAAGACCTGCACCTGGACCTCTCTGTACGGACAGGACACCCAAAGAGGATTTTAGCTTTTATAAAAACCGAAAAGCACAAACCTCAGAAGTGGCGCCACCCAGCGCCTTCCCCGGGAACTGCCCGCGGCGTCAGCCACCTGGGCTGTGCCTGTGCGCGTCCTGGCTGCACCCTGAGTGATTTCGTGCGTCCGTTAGCAACGCGTGTCCTGAGTGACCTGGGGAGGCCTGGGAATGCTCAGGAACTTCTGTATAAACTGCTTCTTTATGCCACTGACTTACGAAACGGTTTTCTAAGATGGCAGAGGAAACCCAGAACACGCGCTCACGGTCAGAGGACTGCAGCACGACACAGCATCATGACCGCAGACCCACGGCACTCGCGAGCTGCAGAAAGCCCTCAGTCAGACAGTTACCGATCGTGCTCAAGGGCGCTGAACACATTCCCCATTCCCATCAGGGCCGCGGCCTGCACAGGAGCTCTCCTCACTCCCGCTCTTCAGGACTGCCCTAGAGCGACACACACCCCCCCCCACAAGCCGCAAGGAAAACGTTAAGATGTCCAGATGGTCCTGTCTCCATGGATGCGAAAAACGAACAGATTGGCAAATAACTACTGGAATTCAGAGTGTGTAGAAAGTTGTGGATCGCAAACTTTACAAAAGTTGTATTTCTGTATGCCAACAGTGAGTTTAAAAAATACCATTTACAGTAACATTTTTTAAAATGTCGAGTCAGGAATAAATTTACAAAAGATACCGCAAGATCTTTATACCTTCACAAGAGATAAAGAAAGGCCTAAGTATATGGAGATAGTGTTTGTGAACTATAAAATATTTTTAAAATCTCAGATCCTCCACCATATAATTTACTGATTAAATATAATTCCCTCAAAACATCCAACAGTTTTTGGTGGACTGTAACAGTCTGATTCCATTTCCGTGACAGCACAAAGAGCCAAGGATAGTGGAAACCAAAAGATGTCCGGGGTAGTGGGGCGTCACTTTTCCTGCTATCAGAAATCATCTATGGGGATGCCTGGGGGGCTCATGGGTTAAGCATCTGCCTTCAGCTCAGGTCATGATCCAAGCATCCTGGGATTGAGCCCTGCATCAGGCTCTCTGCTCGGCGGGGAGCCTGCTTCCCCCTCTCTCTCTGCCTACGTGTGATCTCTGTCAAATAAATAAAATCTTGAAGAAGAAAAGGGAAATCGTCTAGAGAGCAACTGAATGCCAGACCGCACACTCGCTAACCCAGAGACGGTCCCACCAGTGTCCCAGCTACCCAGTCTCTGATGGAGATTAGAGACGATGCAATGAATGGCATGTGAGTGAGTGCCCACATGAAGTCAGACCTCAGACTTCACATCAAGTAGATCAAAGAAGGAAATGTAAAAACGTTTCAGCGAAGAGCGCAAACCGTCAAGGAGAAGGCAAACGGTCTACCTAAAGACTGAGGAGCAATGCTTGCACAAAACAAGCCCCACAGGACAGCCCTGTCTGCAACATGGCCTGGGCAGAATATGAAATGGAATTTTCTAGAACACAGAGTAGAACAAGTTTCTGTAAAGTCATTGAAACATTTTTAAATCTATACAATGATACAAAAGCAAAAACTATGTGTCAATAAGGGAAATATTTCTAAGCAATAGGAAAGTAGGCAAAATACCAGAAAAGCACACAGAACCAGCGGGAGCCCGAGGAAGCTGACCTCCCTCCTCACTTTGGAGAGTTCACCTCAAAGCCACAGGAAACTGCCCACATCACAGCGACAGCCCGCCAGGGATGGGTCACGTGTCACCTGGGCAGGAGGAAGGAGACCACACACCCCATGGGTCACCCTGTGCTTGGGGACACCGGGATGCAGGTCGAAGGTCAGAACACCCGCCAGGTGTGCATCAGAGACCAACGCCCCAGCAAAGGGAAATGCACACTGCCGGCCTCCATCCCCATAAACCACAGGAGCCTGCGAAGGTGTCCCCGAGGTGGCAGGACCACGGAAAGCAGAATGATTCTACAGTTCTGAGGTCTGGTGGGGAGGGAGGGCAGTGTGCTGGAGAGAACATGCTAGATTCAAGAGGAGCAAACCGTCCAGACACCTGCCAGTTCCCAGTTTTCTCTGAAAAGAAGGGTCATGAAGAGTCCCTAAGTCCTTGGTGTCCTAAGTCAAGGCCAGGTGAGAGCGTGCTGTGTGGCCAAACACGAGGGCAGGTCATACCTAGGGTCCTGCTGGGGGAGCCCTGTGTATGGGAGGCGTCCTTGACGTAAGGAGCATGGCGCTGAGGTACCTGAGTGCCCCCCACATCCATGGAGCAGGAGCCAAGCCCTGCCTTTGAGGAATCACAGCCAACGACAGCCTTGAAGGTCCCAGAGCACCTGCAGAGCGAGGCCCCATGCAGCTCGAGGCCGAGCATGTGCAGAGCAGCAGGCACCTGCCCCTGGAGCACCGGCCACCCCCAGCCGTGGCACCTACCTTTGCCTGGAGCCTCCTTCAATTTCGTGCTGATCCACTGCATGGCCCTGGCGGAGATTTTGGTCCCAAAGTTTCTATCGAACGGCGAAGGCGCCCCACCCTGCGGACAGCCAGAGGTACGGGAGCAGTTACGGACACAGGATGGCGGCCTGGCTGCGTTTCAAAATGCACTGAAAGGTGTGAGAGTTTACGAAGTTCACCTCCTACTCTGACGAGAGTCACACCCTATAAGTGGGGGCTCAGGAGTCTGTGTTTTTGTTCTTGCACGTTTTTACCTGCTTGTACGTAGCTGGGACCTGCAGCCAGAGCTCTGCCCCCGAGGCCAGCTTCCCCACGCTCACCCCCACCCCGCACGGGGCTGCGCAGCTCCTGGCTTCGTTCTTTCAAATCTCCTGTCGGGATGTCTTATTTTGGGGTAGGGAGCAGGTCACAGTTTCCATTAAGAATCTGACCAACCCCGAGGGCTTTCACAAAAATAGACGCACACCGTTTCGTCACATAAGCAGGGGACTGACGGGCCCCTCTGGAATGGACGCGTGGGTAAGTTAAGACCCTAAGATGGTGGGGGGAGGGGGAGTAGTGTTGGGACCAGGACAGGGATGCCATCTGGCGACTGCAGCCCTTACCCCACGCCCACCTCCAGCAAAGCACACCCTGAGGTTCCTTCCAGACCGCTCTGATTCTGTGCAAACCTCAAGCATCCTGTGTCTGATGTGTAAATAGTGAATGAAGTACTTGGTCACCAGAAGAACACCGAAGGTCTCCCATCTACCTAAGCGCAGAATTTCTATAGCTGGCGGAACGTGGTGGGACTTCTTAATGGAACCGTAACGTGGTGAAGTAAATGCCAAGATGCCTGAAATCTCTCCTGAACACACATTTTTTCCCCCATCACAGCTAAAATAAGGCATCCGTCTACACCGAGCCTCCTGGACAGCGGCCTGCTTCGCATCACGCAGGCCCCAGGCCCACCTGCTGCATGTGGCCCAGCACGTTCTTCCTGCAGTCGAACACGCCCTTGCCCTCCTCAGAGTACAGCTGGTAGATGAAGTCCGTGGTGTAGTTCTCGCTGCAGCTCTCGTTCCTGCAACAAGAGGACACGTGGGCTCAGGGCCCTGGTGGGGCGTGCAGCCGGCCCCATGCCCATCCCACACTGCACGCATCTTCTTGTAAAAATGCCAGTGGCCACCCGAATGTTTATAGCAGCAATGTCCACAATAGCCAAACTATGGAAAGAACTGAGATGTCCATCAACAGACGAATGGATAAAGAAGATGTGGTATCTATACACAATGGAATACTATGCAGCCATCAAAAGAAATGAAATCTTGCCATTTGCGACGACGTGGATGGAACTAGAGGGTATCATGCTTAGCGAAATAAGCCAGTCGGAGAAAGACAACTATCATATGATCTCCCTGATATGAGGGAGAGGAGATGCAACGTGGGGGGTTAAGGGGGTAGGAGAAGAGTAAATGAAACAAGATGGGATTGGGAGGGAGACAAACCATAAGTGACTCTTAATCTCACAAAACAAACTGAGGGTTGATGGGGGGAGGGGGGTTGGGAGAGGGGGTGGGGTTATGGACAATGGGGAGGGTATGTGCTATGGTGAGTTTTGTGAAGTGTGTAAACCTGGCGATTCACATACCTGTACCCCTGGGGATAAAAATACATTTTATGTTTATAAAACAATTTAAAAATTAATTAAAAAAGAAAAGAAAAGAAATACCAGTGTCTTAAAGAAATGACTTGGTGACACCTTAGGGGAAAAAAAAAAAAGAACTACAAAGCAAAAGTGCATTTTCCGATGTGCCCTTTAGTTACACGAATGCGTGTGGTTCTGAAGTCAGCATGTAACCGCCCCTCCTGCATGTCTCCAGTGGTGAGTGACGACCGCCCTGGAGTACTTCAACCCCGTGGCCAGGTCGTCTGGGGAGCTGGGGCTCAGTGACCGAGGACGAGTGTCTGTACCTGAGCACGAGTCCCCTCTGAATGGTGGTCTTCATTTTCTCCGTCAGGTGCTCCACGTTGGACTAGGAAAGAGCATTCAGTTAGCCCAGCACCCGCCACCACAGGACCCCGGGGTCGCACACAGCAGGGGGCGCGGGAGAGCACAGCTGCAGGGCGAGGACCAGCCGGGGGTGCCAGTGGAGCAGAAGAGACCAGCACCTGCTCGCAGGCAGCGTGCTCGGCCCAGAGGGCAGCTGCTCAGCTGGGCACAGATGGCGCAGCGCGCAGGGGCGGAATAAATAGCTCTCCCTCTTCGATCGCGAGTTCACGTCCTCTGTGTACCAAACCTGTGTGTACCAGCGCCCCTTGCTCCTGTGCCTGACGAGGTCTTCTCCCTGGGAGGACAAACTAGCACACCTAAATTTGTGCATAATCTCCTGACTGCCTGATCTGGGGATCTGGAGGCCCAGAGAAGCTTTTCTAGCCTTGCACTTGTGTACAAAGTTTGTACAGAAAGGGATTCTGGATCCTGAGCACAGAAAACGTGCACGGGAAGGAGGTGTGCGCGTGTGAGCAAATCCGTCCTCACAGTGGTTGCCCGTGTGCTGGGGCGGAGACGTGTGCACACTGAGCCCTGCCTTCCGGTGGTTTCTGAAGGACAGATGGTCAGATCCACGGTGTGAAGAAATTCCCAGGTTAAGTCTGATAACGAGTAAATCGTCAAGCGGGTCTCTGCTTGACTCGTGGGATCCAGAAACAAAGACTTTAAGGTTCCTGTGCTCACTTCTGCAGCACAAATACAGTTTTATCTGTATTTTCGGGCGAGTTTTGTCTTCCTAAGGCCTGTCCTTGTCCAGTGCCCGCCTCCTCCTGCCCCAAGGGGGGTGCGCAGCCCGACTCCCCTGCACTTGCCACTCGCCCCCGATAAAGCTGGGACCCGAGGGAACCTTGGCTGATTCGGAAAGCGCATCTCAACCTTAGGATCCCCAGGTGAATCCTGATGTCAGTTGTGGTCCCAGGTGCAGGTGACACGTTAATGTTGGGGGAGGGGGGGTCTGTTCTGACAACTGTCCCACCTTGGCGGGGGTGTTGCTGGGTGTGGGGCAGGCGTGCAGGGGACCTCTGTCCTCACCCTGAAACTGCTCTAAAAAATACATTGTTAATTTTTTTAAAAAAATCTCTAAAGGAAGCATGCAATCAGAAAGCAGGTTCTATTTTGTTCTTAGTGCCTTAAGCCCGCCAGCCCAGTCCCGCCAGCCCGGCAAGCGCCATGCACTCCCCCGTCACACCCAGCCTTTGCAGCAGGGAGGCCTCGGCGCTCCGGGGAGCATGTGCTCCCGTGGCCCTCCCGCACGGACACCCACAAGGACATGGGTCTCAACAGGAAGCTGGGCGTCCGCTCACACCCCTCGATCCAGTGAGGGTCCCTGAAAGTGCGTAGAATTTGGTGTCCTGTCAACCCCGTCACGCTTCCCTTGGAGACAACCACCAAGCGTGTGACCGGACAGCAGCACCGACAACCGTGTCACCCAGGGGCCCCGCGGCAGGGACGTACCTGCAGGTCTCGGATGTCGAACGGCTCCTCAAAAATGTAGGCGGCATCGGCTCCAGCGGCGAGCCCCCCCATGTTGGCCAGGTAGCCGCAGTAGCCCCCCATGGTCTCGATGATGAACACACGGCGCTTGGTCCCGCTGGCCGACTGTTTGATGCGGTCACACGTCTGGCCACAGAGGAGGACACAGGTCATTCCACCGTGGGGGCGGCCAGGGCTGGGACACAGGGACAGAGACTGCGGTCCCCGGCGCCCCCGGCCCTTGCGGCTGTGCTCACCATCCCTGTATCCTGACATGCCCACGGCGGGCTGGGCCAGCTCGCTGGAGCTGCCCATGCAGCCTCGTGGGCTGTGGGCCCCGTCTGGTGGATGGGCTTCTTCTGAAAGGCTCCCTGTGACATCTGGGTCCTGCTCCTCCTCAGTCTAACCCCAAACACGACACCCCACGAGGGCAGCTCTCTGGATCTGGACAGGGGCTCCTGGACAGAGGCCCTCAGGAGTCTTCCAGACGCTCAGACAGCAGGCCTCCTAAGGAAACGCCTGCCACGGGTCAGCCTCGGGACACAAGCTCAGGGCTGACACAGCACACACCTGTCCGCTGCCTTCCTGTGGCCTCACCAGTGCAGACCCCATGCATGCTCCCGGGACCACAGCGTCCCCACCTGGCCCCGTCCCAGATGACCACTCTGATCCGGGTCTGCCTGCCCAGCCCCGGGATAAGGTCTAAGTATGCATCCAAGCCTCTCCCTGGAGGTCCACTGCTGGCACCAGCTGCAGCCTCTGTCCTGCTCCCGGGAGAGAGGACCGAGGAACGGTGGCCACCAGACGCACCAGCTCCTAATCCAGCAGCCGGGCCCCTTCGGTCACTAAAACCAGCACCGACAAAGCTTCAGTACGGAAAGCAGCCCCACCCCGCGCTGGGAGCACAGGTCAGGGGACAGGGAGGAATCAGGAGTGTGGACGTCCCCAGAGAGGCCCCGTTCACGGTGGGAGGGTCCCCTCCCAAACCCAGATGCCCTGCCGTGGCAGCCAGACCGTTCTCCCAGCAGTCCCCGGGCTACAGTCCCACTCGCCTCGAAACTTGGCGTTAACAGTCCCAGTGCAGCTAACGTCTCGTCACACGTGTTTTAAAAACAAATTGTGTGAAAACGTAAGGAGGCGCTCAGAACAGGGTGAAGACGAGAGCCCCGGACCTGGACTGGAGACGCAGTCTTGCTGGGAGGTTAGCCCCCACCATGGGGATGTTCCTCCCCTGGCCACCTGCCCTCCTCCTGTTGGGGGACCACGCCCCACAGCAGTCCATCACCATGGTACCGATGTCTGGTACCCACAGACCAGACAGTGCCCAGGGCGGGGCCTGCCGGATCCCCAAGGACGGGAGCTCCTTTCTAGGAGCAGAGCCTCCCCCTGCACAACCAAGGGCATGTCCAAGCCACATGCCTACTCTCCCCTGGAGCGTTCCCACTCCCAGGCCCCGAATCCCTGCACGCACGCCCTCCGGGCTTGCGCTGAGCCCTCCTCACACACCACTGCAGGCTGGCTGTCCCCTGAGCGTGAGACGAGCCTACTGGGCACAGCCCACGAGAGACTAGGGTGTCTTGCTTTGGGGTGTGCAAGAATGAACCTCACCTGGAGAGCTCGAGGACCAGCCCTGTCTCAGCTACGCCACGAGCTCCCACTGACCGACCACAGAAGGAACCCTCACTGCGGCTCGCGCTTTCTGCAGCAGAAGGTGGGCTTCTGCTCTGGTGGGCTCCTCCTCTGCGCCCGCGAGAGCAGAAGAGAAACCCCCTGCCCAAGTCCACCTGATGGAGCCACGGGGCCTCTTACCTCCACCACGGCATTGAGGCCCGTGTCCGAGCCCAGGCTCACATCTGTGCCCGGGACATTGTTGCTAATGGTGGTCGGCAGGATGCAAATGGGAATGCAGAACTCCGGGTGGTGGCCCCGCGAGTCGGCAAGCAGAACAGCACTCTCGAAAGCCTGAAGCAGCAGTGCAAGTGGTCAGCGGGGCGTCCCCAGCACCCCTGCGAGCCGTGTCCACGGGGCCAGGGGCGTGGGAGCTCTGGGACTGCAGAAGGGGAGCTGCGGGAGCGGGGACCCAGACGTGGGGCACAGGCCTCCAGGAGGAGGTGATGCAAGCCGGCAGGTGGCAAAGCAGGAGCCAGGGAAGGTGGCGTGTTAGTGGACAGACAGCCATCCCCCCTTGGCAGCTCGGAGGCAGCGAGGGAGGCCAAATGGTGGCGGGGTGTGGGGGGCTTTATCAGGGGCCAGGCCAGCCTGGCAGCTCTGTGCGGTCCACGGGGGCACAGGGGCCCTGCAGCTTGGCCTCGACAAGGACCCCAGCACCGGCATGAAAGGCAGCCAGCAGGGCGACAAGCACTGAGCTGGGGAGCCTAGCCGGTCGCGCCTCTGCTCTTCCCCAAGCCCTTCCCAGGAACTGACCCAGCAGCCGGAAAAGCCAGAGCCCCATGGCCGCTCGGGGACCCCAGGCTGAAGAGTCTGCCTCCGAGGCCAAAGAGGGACTGTTCGCAGGCTCGTGGGCAGAGGTCTGAGGTCTCTGCCTCTGTTAATCCAGTGTTCGTTAGTGGCACAGGTCCCCCATCTGCCAGCCCTGAGCCCACCAGGCTCGCCGGACGGCCGGGCGGTTTGAGAGACCACCCACAGGCACACAGACGCCCACACGGGCTGTACTTCTCCCCCAAGGTGACCACCGTGCACTGCTGCAGGAGCACACCAGGATGGGGTGGGGGCAGGCCTCCCGGAGAGGCAGATGCTCTCCATGGCCTCGTGCTTCCCCAAAACACATCGGGTCCTGGGGCTCCTGTGGCCCGAGGACCTGTGGATGGTGGACCTGTGGCAGGTTAGTCCAGGGAGCAGCCAGGAGGCAGCGGAGGGGGTCACTCCCCTGCCTCGTGGCCCCTCTGCCTTCACCCTCCTCCACCTCAGCCTGCCCCCGTCCCTGCACGGACCCTGCTTTTCGGCCCCAAGGCCAGGTGAGGGCCCCACGTGTAGTGCTAGTGTGGGCAGGTGTGCAGCCGGCTGTCCCGGAGTCACAGGGTGGGCTTTGAGGCCAGGAGGGCGGTTAGCATCCCTAAATCCAGCATCCCACAACCACAAAAACTGTCCGCATTCTGGTTCCTGTTGCTCCTCTTTTTCTCCTCCATCTCCAGGAATACAACCGGGACCCTCCCGCAAGGACAGGGGACAGCCCTGCCAGGAGAGGGAGCAGGCGGCTGGAGGGGATATCTGGTCCCGGGTCTGGGGAGCAAGGCAGACTTGTGCTTTGGGCTCCAAGTGCACGGAATTTACAACACAACAGCCCCGCACTAACGCCGAGAAAGGTGGGACGCTTTGTGGGGAAATAACCCTGCTCCCATCTCGTGCTCCTAACTCGGGGCGGCCACCCTCCCGGCCCGCACGGCACCACGAGGCTCAGATCGGTTGGGGAGGTCTTGGGCGCCAGTTCTGGGGATGCAAACACAGCCCCTCACAAGCCACGCAGCCGTGGTGGGACGGCTTTCTGAGCCCCCGCTTGGACGGGCCCGGGAGTCATCGCAGCCTTCGGGAAGCACGAGATGCACAGAGGTCTGTCTGAGGGATGCCCCAGTAAGCTGAGCACCCTCGCTGACACGGAGGACATCAACTGTTAGGACAGTGACCGAAGTGCCCAAGATCACGACACGTCCGGGGGCCTGGGCCCTACGGACAACTGGGGCCGATGGCTCCCTGCAGCCGGGCCATGCTGAGGTCGTGGGGGTCAGCAGCAGTCGGGCCTCTAGCCACCATGCGCCAGTGGCACCCCCACAGCCCGTTCTGGCGACCGAAACCACCCCAAGGCATTGCTGACGCAGCCCGGGGGCAGAATCCCAGCACAAGAGGCACTCAGGGCAGCCAGCGCACCTGGACAGGAGGCCACGGGCCCACAGCTGGTCCACCCGGGCAAGAGCGCCTGGGTGACGGGCGCACACCTGCACGGAACTCACTCTGGTGCTCGGTCCCTCTGGAGCCCGTCAGGAGCAACACAGGGCACCCTGAGCCGGCCCCGGAGCCCCGAGGGCACCTTTCCAGCCGGCCGCTCCCCTCTGTGCGGCCAGCCCCGCCAGGTTCCAACCCAGATCCAAACCCCACACGGCTTCACTCCGGCTTGCACAAACACCACTCCATACGAAACCCAGCCACGTCCACACACCCTGCCCGTGCCTGGGTCCCAACCAGGACACAACCAGCAGGGGCAGGAGTGGGTGTCAAGGCTCCTACACAGGTCCCCCTGGACATCCAGCTCACCACGGGTCACAGGCCAGGACAAGGCCCTGGTGCCCGCGAGCCCACCCACAGGCCTGGGCCTCAGCACGCGTGCGCACCTTCTCCCTGCGAGCGCAGGCCTGGACCAGCCCCGACACGAAGGAGCCACCTCATAACTGGGTAACCGGCTTGAAGAAACTCAGACACGTGAGAAACCCGATTTAAAAGATCATTTACCCAATTTCCAAACCACTCCAGGGCAGCAAGGTGGACCATTTAGAGTTTCTGTATGTATTTTTCTATCTAATCTTGATAACCTGGAAACCATGTTTTCAAGCACAGGATCCTGGAACTCTAAAGCGGGAGACCCCTGGCTTCGTGCCACAGAGCACACACCCGATGTCACAGGGAAACCAACACCCACCAAGGCCCGCCCCGCCACCGCCGCCAACTCCCATGTACCCCCTCCCCCAACCCCCGGAGGGCTCCAAGCCGGTGACAGTTAGGAAACATGAACTTGCGGTTCCTTCCACCGAGTGTAAGCAGATGCAGACTCCAGCCAAGGACAGAGAAACAGCAGGAAAGCACGGACGACGGTCACACACAGGGAGGGAATGTGACCCTCCCACAGAAGGCGGGAGCCTCAGCAGGGGCGGAACTGGTTCCGAGCGGGCAAAACAGGAGCAACAGTCACCAGGACGGCGGGCGCGATGGCCCGGAGACAGGTTAGTGGTGCCAACAGGGGCGCTCCGGCGTGGACGCACGGGAGACACAGGGCAGGGCTTTTTAGTAAAGAAACCACAGAACGGTGAAGCAGCTCAGAAAAGCAAAACAAAACAAAACACAAAGAAGCAAAGTGCTAAAGCATTACTTACCGCCTGAATTTTATTTAAAAAGCTTCTCTTTTATTTACCAGCACTAGAGACAAACGTGATCCCAGGGGTTAAGAAAAAGAATCCTAAAAAAACACTCTTGGGATCTGTGTCCTCACAGGGAAAATAAAGACTGGAGGATTTACTGAAGAACTGCGGACGCCAGATTAAAAAGGAGGAGGAGCGTATTCTGCTCGTTACTGTGCTGTGAGCTCCCACACCACCTGCCCGGCGTGATCACAAACCGGGGAACATGGGTGTGTTTCTGCTTTGCTACTGCTTTTCGGCAAAACAACCAGCATGGCATCACTGATTTTTCAGGTGTGAGTTAGTGTCCCTGAGTTACAGTGGGGAGAACGGTGCCAGCAGCAGGAGCCACAGGGAGGACGGAGGCCACTGGTGGATTCAGGTCAGTGAACAAAATTACAGAACCCTCAAGCTCAGGTTCTATCCTCATCCATTCGGGGGCATCAGACCCAGGATTTGTCATAATAAATTATGATCCAAGGCTTCCTGGGGGGCTCAGTCCTTAACCATATGCCTTCGGCTCAGGTCATGATCTAGGGTCCTGGGATGGAGTCCCACGTCAGGCTCCCTGCTCAGCACGAAGCCTGCTGCTCCCTCTGCCGGCTGCTCCCCCCTGCTTGGGCTCGCTCTCACTAACTGTTGCTCTCTCTCAAATAAATAATAAACCAATTTAAAAAATTAATAAAGGATGTTATGGGGCTGAAGTAAATTTGGTCCAGCCAAAAAAAAACAAAACAAAAACAACAACAACAAAAAAAACCACCTAACTTTAATGATTAGCTGAATCACGAAATCCAGCCCACAACTAGGGGAGCCTCAGACGCTCCCAGTCACTCGAGGGCTGGCCGCAGCGGAGCCCCGGTGCTGAGACAACTCTGGGCATCGGATCAGAGACAGTCAGGCTTAAGGAAAAAAAGAAAAAAAAGCAAGCGTTTCTGGAAACAAGCTGGAGTCTCACCGCCGTCTCTAGTGCGTGGCAGATAAAAGTGGGCCAGCGCCCCCCGCGCTAGCGTCCACCGCATCTGCTCTGCCGGCCACACGGACTTACGTCGGTGATGGTGTTGAGCGCGGTGTCCGCACCAATGCTGAAGTCGGAGCCCGGCACATTGTTGGAGACGGTGGCGGGGACCATGACCATAGGGACACGGAGCTCCTCGTACCTGTCCCGGGCAGCCGACAGCTCCAGCAGTCCCAGGTAGGCCTGTCAGGCAGTGTGCAGGTGTGGGGGGAGGGGAGTAGAGGGCCGTTAGGAACACGGAAGGCGGGAGGGTCACCAGATAGGTCAGGCGGGAGGGACACCGCGTCTCCTGGGGGCAAGCGTCTCATTGTCTGAGGCCCTTAGGTCTTCTCTAAAGCAAGCGGAGAGGTTAGGAGGGACCCATCATGGTTGAATAAAAACAGTTAAGGTCTGCGGTCCAATGTTCAACCGCAAGCCGTGGGGTCACGTGACCACCCTGCCTGCTGGTGGCCACGGGCCTCGAATTCGAGAGAGACGACCACCTGCGCAGACGGAGACGCACGCGTCCCAGGTGGGGGGCCCCGCTCCTGCCCCCAACTCGGCTGCTCCCGCCGCCCCCGCCCACTGCACTGCGCCGCTGAAGCCTGCCCACGCTCACCCCCTACACCGCGGGCAGGTGCCCCGGGCCAGGGACGCACCTCGAATCCCCCGATGATGAGCAGGGCGTTGATACTGTGCGTCCGCATCTGCGCGGCGATGTCCTCCAAAGACTTCCCGGGCAGCGTGCTAGAGACAGGCCAGGGCACACATGCAGGCGGGCAGACCCCGCACCACGGGCGACACCCCCGCCAGCCTCTGGGGAGCCCCGCGACCCCCACGAGCCGTACCCTGCTGGACGGCAGAGCTGGGGAAGCAAGGCTCCAGGGAGTGTATTTAAAACAACAAAACCGAACACCACACACAGGAAGGGACGCTCAGCTGGACCCCAAGAGAACCCTGACACCTCCTCAGGGAAACGCTCTGTCAACGCCTGTGAGTGTTCCTGACCCCCGAACCCCCGCTCGCGCAGCTCACCCAGCCCTGCTCTCAGTAACGCCGCACGTGCTCCCGCTCGCGACCCGCCTCCTGTCTTATCACCTGGAGGCAACGGCCGGGCCAGCGTGGAGGACCAGACGCATGACCGCTGGCCCGGCCGCGGCCACAGAGCCGCCAACACCCGCCCTCCTCTTTCCCCCGTGCGGACAAGATGTTTGTGCTTTCAGTACATTTAAATGAACTCTCAGGACAAAACTGCCCGGGGCTGGGTAGTCGGGGCAAACCAGGGGGCTCAGGGGCAATGAGAGGGTCCCCCGGCTTCTGGAGCACAGCCACCACCTTGGAGCAACCCTGGGCTCAAAAGCACAAGCACGTGGGTATCACAGCCGATCGGAAGGGGCCCGGGGCACACAGGTGGACCAGGAGCCCCAGCATCCCCAGCAGCGGGGGCGGGCAGCAAGCCGTGGTAGAGAAGACGTGGGCTCCGCAGGGCCCGCCTGCAGCCACCATGGGGCTCTGTGCATCAGCGGAGATCAAGGACACTGCGACAGCAGTCCCCGAGTCACGTGCCTCGCCTCTGCTGCAGGGCAAATCTCGGGGGCTCCCCAGAGCATGACCCGGATCCCTCGTAGTGGGGAGGGTGCTGGCACGTGAGCCAGCACCAACTGCCTTCGGGGTCCCTTCCCCAGAGTGAAAAGCAGCAGCTTCAGCCCCAGCTGCTCGTCTAGGATGGGTGCCCTTCCCCTTCCTAAGAGCTGTTCAGAACGGGGATGGGGAAGTTACCGTTTGGTCCCAAGAATGGAGCCTCCTTGGCCGGTCCAGCCTCCGACATCCCCCCAGCCGATCTCCTTTATCTGGCGTGCAGACACAGCCGAACGGGGGGGCGACAAACAAGGGGATGAGCTGTGCGGACAGAGGGCTCCCAGGTCCACACGCTCTGCAGGGGCACCTCCCCAGGGGCCTGTGAGGCACTCGGAAGCTGTCCCCGTCGTTTCGCTGAGCGGGTCAGGTGGGTCAGGTGGAACCCAGGACACCTCACCCCGGCCCTCCCGCTGCCTACCCCCACCATGCAGATCAGATCCAGACCTCAGCTGGCCATGTTCTACCCACGGGAATGAAAGAAAGACAGATATTGTTTTTCTTAGTTGATACAAAAGAAAACTTCTTTAATTAAAAATTGAAAGAAATCTCAAGAATGCAGGTGAGGCCAGCTAGAGGCATGCACACAGGCCGTCTCCTGGGCTGGCTCCCCTCCCCGGTCCTAAGAGTGTGGTCTGGTCCGCACACACCGATCCCTTCCCAACTCCAGTCTCCAGCCCATGCTTCTTAGAGACCCCGAGCACAACCCCTGCCAGCTCCCAGGACACCTCCCCCCAGGGCATCCGGTCACCTGTCCACAGGTCCCATCCTGCTTCTTCAAACCCCTCCTGTCTTCTCTGAGCAAAACCCAAGTTCCTTCCAATCACCTACAAGCCACCTGACCCCACCCTCTCCCATTCCCCTGCTCTGCTGAGGCAGCAGCCACGTGAGCCCACCGTCCCAAGCCCCTCTGGGCCTTGGCGCTGTCCTTTCCAGCCGGCACATTCTCGAGGCCACTGGCTCAGCGCCTCCGTCCCCCGTCTGAGACTCCCTCCCCTGGGGTCCCTAGGTCCCAGGGCAGACCCCTACTCTGGGCATCTGTGCAGCGCTGGTCCCGGCCCAAGGTGCCCCATCCCGTGCTTCCCCCCATCGCTCACCATCCTCTCCCTCCCCAAGCTACAGCCTGGCAGAGGGCAGCTCTGCTTTCCGCACCAGCTGGCTTCCCCGGGGTAAGAACTCAGTACATTTTGGGTGATCAGGCCAATAAATACTGTCCCGCAGGGCACACCGCAGCCTCAGCCACCATTATCTCAACTCCTGCAGCATGTGACCTCGGTCAGGCTAATCCGTGTCTCCATGCCTCAGTTTCTAAATAAGGAAAATGGGGCTAATATCTCAGGTCTGCAGCTCTCCTTGAAGTACTCAGTGTACACAGTAAGCACTCAAAGGGTCTGTTCCCTCCTTTCAGCAAAACTTTCCTCCAAGTGCTTGCTGGCTGCATCCCACTCCCGCAGCACAACAGCCTCTGGGAGACACACGACCCGGCCCCTTCCTTCCGGAGGCCGGCCCCCACGGGCCCCACCGGCCCCACTGCCTGCAGCCCCTGAGGAACCCCGGAGGTGCGCGCCACACGGAGCATCCTGCAGCGCCCAGGGCCCGTACCCCAGGGCGGATCTAGAGCAGAAGTCATCCTACAGAGCAGCGTCTGCGCTCACCATGTGACAGAGCGCTAGTTTGCAGCCTTGGGAGGTCCTCCGTCTCCCAACGACATCCCCCAGGGACTCACCTGGCCTTTGGCGAAGCCCTCGAAGCCGTCGTAGATGGCGAGCATCTTGTGTCCATCCGCGATGCCCACGCGCACGGCGGAGCGCACGGCGGCGTTCATCCCGGCAGCGGGCGCCCCCACGTTTATGACCGCCACATTACAGTTGCTCTGCGAGACAGCGGGGACACGCTGTGAGCGCGGGGCAGGCGCTCAGCCCAGGATCCCGGGGGCGGGGTCCACGGGGAACGCGGGGCTGGCTCTCGGGGCGGCGCGCAGCATCACCGACCTTCACAATCTGATCGTCAGGCAACTTGATGGCGAGCCGCTTGTAGGTGTTGAGATTGGTCTCGAAGCTCCTGGAAGGAAAGGGGGCCATCGGGCGGAGGTCAGAAGGCGCATGGAGCGTGAGGGGAGGCCCTGGGAGAAGGCCTGTGCCGGACGCGGGCAGTTGGCTCAGCCCTGCTTGGAGCGCTTGGGGCAGGCAGAAAGCCCTGGGGTCACCCCGCATCCCCGAGGCGCCGGTATCTCCAGCTGCGGTGGCCGCCTGCTGAGAAACCTGGTCTTTCACGTGCTCCAGTGTCCTGCCGGCCGCGCCCCAGTTCCCATCTG
Organism: Enhydra lutris kenyoni; assembly: GCF_002288905.1. Lineage (NCBI taxonomy): Eukaryota > Metazoa > Chordata > Mammalia > Carnivora > Mustelidae > Enhydra > Enhydra lutris. The sequence goes on along the minus strand of NW_019154145.1, from coordinate 2,749,602 downwards.
CCCCTCCCTAAGTTCTCCAGCACCCAGCCTGCCGGAAAGCAGACCGCACGCCAGCTGGTCCCCCAACTGGCCATCAGGGCCCTGGAGCTGCCCAGTGGCGCCCTGCAGCCTGTCTCAGCTTCCGACTTCGTCCGCTGGGACAGAAGGAGCACAGCCCTGGAGCACGTCCCACCCAGCCCCGGGGACGCAGAGCGCTCCCGACAGTCACCTCCCACGGAGCTGCACAGCATCCTTAAATCTCCTCTCGTCCATGGCCTTCTGCACGTCCTGGGTCTTCAAACAAATAAAGGAGAAGAGAACATGTCAAGACTCCCACGTCTGTGAATGATGACGGCTGCCACACCTGGCGGCTCCTGCCGACTCAACCCGGCCGTCCCCACCTTCCAGGCTGGCAGCCCAAGCTCGGCGAGTCACTCGCCACTGCGGACAGTGACTGCAGTCCCCAGCCAGCTGCAGGGGACACGCCCGGGCCTGCCCAGCTCAGGCAGCTCCGTAACAATTGCTGGGGGTCGGCCGGCGATCCCGGAGAGGGGGACCCTGAGATCCCCAGGAGAGCAAAGCCAGAGCGAAACCAGGCTCTCCGATGGACGCAGCCTTCTGAGCAACTCCTGATCTGATTCTGACAAAAAAGAAGCAGGACAGAGCCAGCCTCTCGGGGGAGGGGGTCGCCGCGGGGCGGGTGACAGTGGGGAACAGGTCCCCAAGGAAGCGGCCTGCCCCTCTCAACCTGGGCATCTTGGTAAGTTAGTCCCTCTGTGAACCTCAGCCCCCTCTGATCCCCACTGCCGTCGGGGGTGACAGGACTGGGCCAGGCCCTTGACAGAGAGCAGGTGACACACATGCAGCCTCGCACACTCGCGCACACACATCTGCTCACCCCAAGGGCTTCTGGCAAGTGTGTTTCTGTGGCTACATTCAACACGTCCCTGCAAGTAATCACGTCCCTGTCTAGGTGACACAACACATCCACTCAGAGCTGCCAGAAAGGCCAGGGAAGGGACGGTCACGGGCAGGCTCTGGAGAACGAAGACAGGCACGGTATCTAATGCCACTCGCTGTGCCCGGTGACCTGGGAAACCATAACCCGTCCCTGCATCCAGGGGCCTAAAGGAGTCCGGGGCACATCAGGATGCCACCTGCCTTAGCCGCCCCACGGCCAGCCCTCCGGTCAGAAGATGCTGAGGGACAGGAGGGCAGGGACGCAGAGATTGGAGTACTTCAGCCCCATGCCCCTCCCCCCAGGACACCCTCCCCGGAGTCCCCACAGACCCACGTTTCTACACATCACCATCGTCTGCACATACTCCCTCTCTCAGCGTAGCGGAGGTTACGTCCCATGCCCCAGACCGATGACCTCAGAGCCCCCTGCCTTCCCCGCAGGCAGCAGCTCGGCTCTGGGGAAGCTCCTGGAAGCCCGTGTTGGACTAACCAGGGAGCGCGTGGACGCCCGGAACTCACCATCTGCACGCATTCCACCAGGGGCAGCCGCACGGCCTGGTTCCCGCTCAGCGACACCACGCAGGCCGGGGTCTCCGGGGTGGCCTGGAGAAGGGCAACCACGGCCTCCACCCCCATGCGACTGGCCTGGAAATGAGAGTCACGGAGGTCAGAGACAAGGTCCAAGGCCAAGGCACCATGCCCCCCCCCCCCCCCGCCTGGCCCCGGGCTCCACCATGGCATGAACACAGTCCCCCCAGCAGATGCGTCCCTGAGCAGAGACCTGCCCCACGGTGTTCAGAGGGACCCAACCTGCCTCCTGGCCTCCAGGTCTGGGTCCCAGAGAGCCACTGACCGTCCACCTGCCTCCAGCAAGGAGATTCCGACCCTATAGCAAGCGGCTGGCCGGGGGCAGTGAGGGGAAGGTCAGAGGGCAGAGAGCACCCAAGACCAACACCCACAAGTGTGGACTGGGCCACTCCACGGCCTGCCTCCAGACACGTGCCCATGGGCTCTGTTCCCTGGGGTCTCTGTCACCCTCGGCCCCCCAGGTCTGGGGTCTCCCACATCTGTGCGACTGGGGGCCGAGCCCAGTTAGCATGTCCAGGACGGGCCACCCACACTCTGCTCAGGCAGAGACACTCTGAACGGGATGGTGTGTGGGCAAACCGTTCCTACTCGCCCCAGGCGAAGGCACCTGACCATCTCCCTCCTCACGCACCAAAATCCTGTCAAAGGCCGAAGGAGTCCCGCCTCTCTGCACGTGTCCCAGGATGGTCACACGCGTGTCGTACCCCAGCTGCTTGACCACGAGCTGCAGGAGACACAGCAGGTTAACCCAGGGGGTCACTGCGTCCCGGGTCTTGGATACTCCTGCTTCACACCGACATGGAAAAAAATCCTAGTTTCTAAATTTCACTTCCTAAAAGGATGCTTCATTTAACGGTGAGCTGAAGTTTGTTTTTGTGAAAGAATGCTTTTGTTATCACATAAAATCTGTCTCTCCTACCTCGCCAATGAACCAAAGTAACACGATTTTTGAAAAAGGACACGGCATCCCGGATGTTTTACAGGAATGTAGACGTTTCCCTGAGTCACGTCAGCGGGCACAGCTGTATGTGAAAAGGGCACCGTGGTCAACCACGGCATTCCCACGGGCTGGCCCCACGAGTGCACTGCAGGCTGCGGGGTCAGGCCCCCGTCCTCGCCAGACCTCACCTCCTTCTCTATGAAAACACTGGGGTGGGGCGGGGGGGACGTGAAGCCTGTGGCCCTTGCTCTGTGGGCCCGTGTTCACTCTCGATGTCTTACATGGGGAAGAAAACCTTTGCCCTACTCCTTCTTTCACTACTGGCAAAGTGCCTTCACCCACAGCTCCCCAGGCCTTGAGGTCAGGGGCTCAGCTGGTCAGGGAAGGAGGAGAGGGCGTGACAGAAAAGCCACGTTGCAAAGCCCGGCTGACAGCGTCCTTTGGGGTGATGGACGGCTTCACCCAGAGCCTGCCCGCCCGTCTGTCGGTCTGTCTCCCCAGCATTCTGTCTGGAACACGTGCAGTCACCTGCCCCACTGGAGAGCCTGGCCCATCCCGCCGGCCCCGGGGCTGGCGCGCCAGGCCAGCACCTTCCAGCGAGCCGCACAGCAATGGGACCTCCTGGGCGGCCCCCCACAGGGCCGGGTGCGGCACAGGTGCCCATGTGACAAGTGCTCTCGTCTGCAGGAGCACTGGGGCTGCGCGTCCCAGTGCCTGAGCCTTGTCCCTGGTGGGGCAGCCGGCGCCCAGCGCTGGGAGCCCCTGTCCACCCTGCGGCGTCTCCCCGACCGCCAGGGCAGCTCCCAGGCCTCCGGGAAGATTCCCAACAATCAGGCGGGAGCTGCAGGAGACTCACCCCGTTAAAGTCATGAGTCATTACAAAACCATCTATCAGTATCCGGGAGAACAAAAAGGGTTTTCATGATAATAACACAACGTTCCAAACGCAAACGCTGCCAGCGCCGTTAAAATCTCCGCTTTCCGGGCTGGCGCCCGAGGAGAACTGCAAACTGGGACACGCTCACCTCCTTGATCTGCTCAGAGGTAATGGGCTTGTTCTGGGTGTCTATGGCTCCCTCCGCCACAATGATGATATTCAGTCTTTTTTTCCTGGCACGGTTCTAGGGGAAACAGAAAATGAACATCCTTAAACACCTAAACTGTTTAAACAACAAACAAATCCCGGGCCCTTTGCGCCAGGTAGAAACCGTCACCTAGTTTCGCAAGCCTGGTTTCTACCCATCCAGGCCCGGGAAAGGCCCTCCCAGTGCGTAGCTGGAGGCGGCAGGGGGCGAGAGGGGCCTGTGGGCTGGCCCAGGCGCACGGGGCAGCCGGGCAGTCCCAGACCGGGGGCCACACTCCTTGGCCGTTTGGTCCCAGAAGGCGTGAGCTCCGCGATGCGCTCCCATGGCACGTCTATGCAGCACACCAGGCTTCTCATCTCCTCAGAGACCAGAGCTTCCCACCACCCCACCGTGAGCCCATTCAAGCACAGAAACCCCGGGCCCACGCAGGAGGCTGGAGGGGAGCGGGGGAGAGCGCGGGGCTGGGGACAGGCCCTGCTGGCACTGTGCCCACACCTGCCGTCCCCACAGGCTCAGGGCAGCCGTCACCCAGCGACACCCTGAACTCATTCTCAGCCAGTCCGTTCTCTATCCCATCCCAAGTTACAGACCCTCCCCCCAGGGGGGCTGTGAGCCCCAGCGTGGACAGTGCCTGAAGCCCTCACAGCCGGTGGAGCCCCAGTGAGCCCCCAGGGCATCTGGGCTGATTGCTTTTCAATAGACACAAACATGCTCTACTTGGAAGAGCTTACTATCGCTAGTCAGGAATGTTTTCTAGGAGATGTAAAAATGTGGCTCCGAGAGCGACTGGGACGTGTCCATGAGTGCAGGAATATAGCCATGGAGCCGCATGTCATCTAGAAAACGTAATACTCCTGATGGTCACAGAACACGAGTCCTCCCCACAGGCACACAGGAAGATAAGCCGCCTTGCCTGGACAGGTGTGCGGACGCCTCTCACTTCCCTGACTGGACGCATCCCTTCCCTGAGTCCTCACGACAGCATCAGGGACCTGAAGAATGTGGGGTCATTGCCCAAGGTCACTGTGCGGGTGGCAGAGCTGAGGCCCAACCCCAGGACCTGTGATGCCTCAGAGAGGCCTCTCCAATTCTAGAACAGAACACCTGGGATTTGGGGTGTACTCTGAGGCTTGCTTCCTAGGCCAACTTACTGGACAAGATATTTGTGCTACATCCACAACCAATAAACATGAATTACAGACACAGTGAGATCGAGTGTTTCCACAAGAGGGTGTCCAAGCCAAACCATCCACCTTACATCCCCCGACCCTCCCCGAGGGGAACCCCGACACGTTCTTGTTCTTGTCCTAAGCTCATGGTTCATGAGGCCTGAGACCCAAGGGGGTCTGCAGATAAGGCCACACAGTTAGGAAAATAATGGCCAAATCTAACAGAGGGCCTCAGCCCTACCTCACCGGGACCTGCTGACCACTGTGCATGGCCTCAGAGCAGGGACGTGCTTCCCTGTCCCCAAGGTCTGCCACCAGAACTTGCCTATGGCCGCGTGGCCCTGGACCAGGCTGGGGTGTTGGGGGAAGGAAGGATGGCCGGTGGGGACGGGCACGGCCCCTGGAGGATGCGACCACAAGTAACGCCCTGTGGCACTGGTGATTAAACGCATGTCTCAGAGCCACACAGAAGGACCAGTCTAAGACCAGGGCCACCTCCAATGTCGTGCAGCCAGCCGTGAATCGCCCCATGCCACTGGCCCACGTCCCCAGGTGGGAACCGAGAAACTACAAGTGGATTTATTAGATCCACGAGACTACTGGGATGTGTTCCTGCCTTCGCCGGTCCCCCCCAGCTGCGCCCCACCTTCCTGGGGGCGTGATTCTCCCAGCAAAGCCATGTGTCATCAACAGCTCCTTGTATTTGGGTCAAGTACGCGGAGTCAAGTGCGCTGCTCAAGCCCCTTTCTTGGAACCTGTCACCTTGAAGCTGGCGGCAACGTCCTATTGCTCATGTACCCTGGTTGCACGCAGAAAGTATGTCCTTGCTGAATACAACCACATCCGGCCTGGGCCATAGGCTTACCTCCCCACCTGCAGGACGGGGATGACGTGGTCGGGAAATGCGCCCCGTGCCCCAGGTTCTGTCCCGGGGGCTAAGCTCGTAGGTCCTCCTCAGAGGCCCTCCTGCAGGGAATCTGCCCTCCGTGCATGTGGGGGACACAGGCAGCCCCAGGCCACAAACAGGGCAAACCCTGGTGTAAGGAACCCCATCTGCAACCATGCCTGAGGCACACCCGGCGCGGGGCGGGGGCGAGACGGGGACTGCACAGCCCAGGAAGGGCTGTGACCTGCCCCATGCTGCTCTGTGCCGCTGCGTCCGGGGTTGAGACATGGCTCTGTTCACACTGGTGCGTGGAGACAGAAGAGGAGGCAGAGTTCCCCCCCCGACTCTGGTTTCTCCTAACAGCTTCATCTCTACTCAAGACCTTCCCTCAAACTCCAGCTGCTGCTCTGCAGGAAAAACAGTTTGGGGGTCTCTCTACGGCACCCCTTCACGACCCCGGGGGGCAGCCAGACACGCGAACAGCCAGTGTACGCAGACCCTGCGTGACAAGCTCGAATTCTGTTGAGAACCACGGAGTTTCCACGTGTTTGTGACTCCGCCCAAACGGGGGCCCCGAGGCTGCCGCCCATCGCCGTCAGAGACCCTGGCGGTCAGGGGACACGGAACACAGGTTACCTCGGAGAGTTTGATGCACATGTCCTCCTGCCAGCCCTCTTCTGGGGGCGACTCCGGAAGGAACACCCAGTCCGCTCCACAGGCCAGGGCGCTCACCAGGGCGAGGTACCTGCCCAGAGACAGCGCTGGTTTTGAGGCTGCGGCCGGGCACGCTCAGCTCGGAGGCAGCCCTGGGCAGGCAGCCGGCGCACAAGCGTGCAAGGGGGACGGCGGGCCACCGGGGGGCATCGAGGGGGCCAAGTGGAGGGTGCTCGCCGTCCAAGCTGCATCTCCCCATACGTACCCGCAGTGTCTCCCCATAACCTCGAGAACGAAGGTCCTCTGGTGGCTGGAAAAGACAAAGGAAACATCCACTGACCACCACGGGGAGCAGCGAGAAAAGCAAAGAGGAAAGTGCTCCCAGGTTGGACAGAAGCCCTCTCTGCCATGACGGCAACACCTATGCTTCCAAAAAGCGCCCATTTCCTACAAAAGCAGATGCCACTGTGCTAGCATTTCGAGCTCTTGTGAGCAAAGGGGCTTGGGGTTACTCACTTCACAGCCAGTGTTTGCTCTCCCGCACACACGCACATTCCCGGACACCTCTGTGCCGGTGACCGGCTGCAGTGCTCTGCACAGGCGGGGCTGGGAGACCCCCCGGGGCTGGGACCCTCCAGAGCCGGGAGCACAACCTCCGGCTCTCCCGTTGCCCACAGGGCCCTCACCCACCCACGGAGCCAGAGGACATGGGGCATGTCCAGTCCTGCTGCTCCTGCTGGAGGCCCTGCATGGGACTTCCCAGTAGCATTAGTCTGTCTTCCCTCCAGGAAACACTTTTTTCTTCTAAAATCAGGGGTAGGAGTAAACTTCCACAGTTGAAAATAAACAGTCAATGGGAAACAGTTTTCTCGCTCTGGTTCTAATATTCAGTAACAAGACTGGATCAAACACCCGTCTGGGGAACCCTCCAGGGCGGACGGACATCTACACCGCAGCACAGAACACACCCATGAGGGAACCCTCCAGGGCCAGCACGGACGTCTACATCACAGCACAGAACACCCCCAGAGGGAATCCTCCAGAGCCGGCACGGACATCTACACCTCAGCACAGAACACCCCCATGAGGGAACCCTCCAGAGCAGATGGATGTCTACACCACAGCAAAGAACACCCCTATGAGGGAACCCTCCAGGGCCTACACAGATGTCTACACTGCAGCACAGAACACCCTTATGAGGGAACCCTCCAGGGTCTACACCATAGCACAGAACACCTGTCAGGGGAGACTTTCAGGGCCAGCACAGACGTCTACACCCAGCACAGAACACCCTTACAAAGGAAACATCCAGGGCATCTAAACCACATCTAACCCACCAGCCCCTCCCAGGCTCCCATGGCCCTGTAACCTCTGGGCGGTGGTCATGATGGCGTCCACGACCTCGATTATCCTATGCAAGGCAGAGTCAGTGCCAATAGTCATATCGGTCCCGCAGAAGTCATTGTCGATGGAGCCCACCATGCCCACGACGTTGAGGTACGCGTGCTTCTGCACCTGCTCCTTGTCGATCTCACCTGCGCGGAAACGAGCATCGGCCATTACCAGGAGATGCCACAAGTGGACGTTCAGGAGCCCCCGCGGAGCAGGAGGAGGAGAGTGGTGGGTGAAGGGCAGCCCAGCTCACTCTTCCCTCCGCCCCCCAGTTCTCCTCTGCCAAGTGGGGACACACAGGAAACCTATGTCCAATGGCCGTCACGGGCGCTACCCGAAACTGTGCCAGGGGTGGGCGGTGCCCGGCACGGGGCAGGACCAGGTACACAGAGCTCATCGTTTTCGGAGGCATAAGGTTGAGTGCCCAGCCTGGGGGACCAGGAGACCGACACTATCACCACTGATGCCTCTCCACAGTCAGACAGCGGGCATGGGGGCTCAGAGCTCTCTGAAGGGAACAGAAGAGGAACAGAGGGAACAGAAAACCCACAAGGGCAACACACAGAGGCAGGGATGTACCATTTTGAGCCAACTCCTCCAGCAGCCCACTCCACTCTTTCCGGAAGATATTGGCCCCTGTGAGACTCCCGTCCCCGCCAATGACACACAGGTTGGTAATGCCCCGCTGAACCAAGTTCTGAGCAGCCTTCAGGCGACCTTCCCGCGTGCGGAAGGCTTTGCAACGAGCACTGCCGATGATGGTCCCTCCCTGGAAAAGAAAGAAAATCACATGTATTTTTCTTCTTCCCCCAGGAGAGGAAGCGGCAGAGCTCAGCACATGTGAATACCACTGTATACACATAGGACTTGCAAATCGAGGTTCCCCTCGTTTAATCTGTAAGCTGGTCAAGCATGGGGACAATGGACAAAGGCACCGGCGTCAAGCCCAGGGCAAGCCGGGGAGGGTCTGGAGATAAGGACGGCCATCAGGTAAACACGCAGAGGATAAGAGTCTGCAGGATGACCCAGCCATCCAGGAGGCCTACGGCGGAGTGGTACAGCACGGGGTGCCGGCCCCCACCCCCACCGAGCCTCAGATGGACCTGGCACCGGCCAGCAGCTGCAGTCACAGAAGGCGTGTCCAGGAGCCCCCGGAACAAGTCCCCTGTTCCATCAGAGCTCACCGTGTGGAAAGGCAAGACAGGAAGCCACGAGGCAGAGGGGCTGACTTCTGCACATCTCCCTGCCCCTTCCTTGTTAAAGGCTAAATCTTAAGAGAACGCAAGCTGGATCAGACAAACTTCTGAGAGCGAGAAGTCGTGACTTTCACATTCGGTTTTTCAGAAACAAGATTCTTAGTTGTCTTTAGGAAAAAGCAGGGCTCCTTCCCACGCACCACACGTGCGCTTCTGAAACCCCCCGCCATGTGGGCCGCCCTCCAAGGGCATGCTCACTCTGCAAGGCGAGCGGCCCTCCAGGGAAGGGAGCCTGTGCTAAGGACTAGGAGTGTGGTGGCGACGGTGCTGTGGCCTGGTACAGCACAGGGGAGCCCAGGCGGAAGGCGCAGGATACACGGCCACAACCGGCTGGTTCCCCGGACTCTGCTTCCACCCAGAGGGATCGGGGCGTCATGTGCCTTCTTGCAACCGGAAGCGAAATTGGCAGCCAGCCGGTCCACACCGAAGGGATCACAGGCGTGGGACCCCCAGTGCGAGGCTACAACTGAGGAAAGTAAAGAAGGCGCCCTTCCCTAACCCCCACACATCCAGGGGCACCTGCACACCCCGTCTCCCCGGGGCAACCACATCCCACCCGCCCTCGTCTCCCCACGGGGCGACCGAGATTTAAGGGGCCGAGAAGGTCGCGTGCGCTTGGGGCACCGTGATTCACACGCACGGGGTGACGTGATCACCGTGCTAAGGCGCGTGGAGATATGTGGCTGCTCCCATCATCAGCCTGTTTTGTCTTAGCATTTTCAACACCGACTGTTCGAGCAACTTTCAACATTACAATTATTAGGCAGCACAGATAACCCTGTTAACACGAGGATTTATGGGAAATGATCCCCGTCTCAAGTTCCTTAACTCATCCCTCACCTCAGCCACCTGCGAGTGTGTGTGTGAAGAATAAAGACTTACTCTCCGGGCGGCTTTTGAGGGGGCAACGCGGTGTCCTTAACCACCCTCACCCGGCCAGAGGTTGCATCTAGAACTCACTCGCCATCAGCAGGGAAGCTTGTGCCCTGTGACTGCAGTCTCCGTTTCCCCTCCCCCAGCCCCCTGGCAAACACCGTTTTTCTGTTTCCGGGAATTCAGCTTTTTCAGATCCCACGTGTGAGTGAGACCACCGGTATCTGTCTGTCTGCGTCCTCCTTGTCTCGCCCTGTGCCCACCCTCGCTGCCCCAGCCTGCAGGATTCCCTCTCCTTGTCGGGCTGCACATGTCCCCTTTATATCTCTAAGCCGTGTTTACTGGACCCATTCTTCCATCGCACTGAGACGTTCAGTGGGACCGAACTGATTCTGGTTTCTAGTTAAAAAATACCCCACGTGAGTTCCAGATTAACACAGAGCTTTTCAGCACGTCCATTCTTCTCACCTAATCCGCCTCTCCCCGGACTGGGAGGCCTCCCTTAGCTACCGGGCTTGTGGAATTTATAGGCAGGAAACATCCTGGCAGGTTTCTTTCAAATTCAAAGTAAGCAATTGTTTTGCCTGAAGCCGTCCTTGCCTCATTCCTGGGCACACCAGAGCAATTAGCCGGGACTGGTTCAGGCCAGAACAGGGAGGCTGCTTCCCACTACATCCTGCCATCCTGGAGGGACCATTCCCAGCCTTTGCTACAGGGACACAAAGTGACTCTCAAAAATCCAACAGGCGGGGCTCTGTGCCCTGAGCACAGCACCAACAAACCCAAGAAGCCTCAATATTAATCTGGTCTTAAGAAGACAAAACCTGAAATCCACTACAAGGACCACAGGGAACACTAGCGGTTACAACATAACTTTTTACTGCAAGAATAATCCTGTTTGCACGATGTAAAGCTTTCTAAAAATGTTAATTACATGACAAATTAAGGCTGGTTTTGTTTTGTTTTGTTACTATGTAAGTAGGTGAGAATAACGCCAGCCAGGACATTAATCCGCGTTAAGCATTGCTGGAGCTTATGTGCAGAAGATTTCCGAATAAAGGAGGGACTTGACTTACTTTAGAGAAACAGAGTTTTGGAAGTCAGCACGTACCACTTGCAGAATGCTGGAGACGCTCTCCCAGTTGGCTTCCACGATGTTTCTGCCGCCATCGACCATGCCTTGGTAACCCTGGGGGAAGGGAACAGAGATCCTCGTTAAGACTAGGCTAAACTCTAGTGAGACCTTAGATGGATGTGTGAATTCTGTAAAATGCAAAGGACGAGGACCGTGAGCCCCGAAGAGCCGAGGGGTTGGGAGCAGCCCGAGGCGAGTGCTCACTATAAGCCTTCCGTGAATGGGCACTTCTTGCCGGGCTCACCAGGAGCGCTATGGGGAAGAAGACAGTTTATCACCTAACAGTGCCGGAGAGCCTGAAAGGGGAGATGCTTACCCCCAAACCGTGTGTAATCTAGCAAACTCCCATGCAAACAGTGGTGTCCATCACACGGCGTACAAGGGAGCACTCCCGCCGGGGCCTCAGTTTGCCCGTGTGACCCGTGCTACGCTGCATAGACACACCGTGTTTCTGAAAAGCACCGCAGACATGCATGGGCCCTACCCTGCGGTCAGCAGCAGCTGACCACCCCGAGGGCTGGTGAGTACATGGGATGGGAGCGCTCACTTTCGGCCGGAAGCCCAAGGACCATGACCTTCCAACTCCATCTCGCTTTCCCCCCAACACCACAAAAGATCAAGGCATCCGGAAACACCCATGTGTGTCCTTACCTGCGTGACTCTCTCCAGGACACTTAAACTTACAAAGGAACGGACACTGACCATTTACAAAGTTTATCACCACAGATCCTTACGGGGGATTCAGAGCTCCTAAACCAGTGAACATCAAGAGGAATGGAAAAAGTAAGGATTGCTCAAAATGGAATGGTCCACTGAGTAGAGAACCAAGTCTGCAAGTTAACCAACAGGGCAGGGGCCTTTACAGACCATCAGGACGCACCTGTGCTTACAACGGACACTTTCCGCCAAAAATGTGCTACCATCTTCTGTAAGACACGGGGTTAGTATGTTACATCTTAGTAACATGTAACACATATTAACCTATTGTATACAATACATATAATGTATGACTAGACTATCTTTATATCATGAAACATGGTATTATAGATTTCTACATTATACGGAGAGAATACATTTACATATACTGTCATAAATTATACAGAACGAACCTGCTCTCAACTTCGCTCTGTTCTCTTTCATTCCATGCCACTCTCCTCTCTATTTATCACACACAGAACACTAGGCTACCAACACACACCTGGGTCTGTATGTGTATACATTTAATATGCTAACATAGATATACATTGTATATAACATGTAATTATATGTTTATAGGTTTCTAATATACTGATACAAATATGTATTTTATATATCATACAGAGAACAAATTGTATATAACAGAATACATCAGAGTCGTGTAGTATTTTATACTACATAGTATACGTATACATAAGTACACGTAAACCTGTGAGTGTCACAGTCACACAGTTGTCACGTACGACAAACACCTAAGGGACAACGTGGCCTGAACGAAGTAGAGAAGCCAAGAGCAAGTGCCCGTTGGGAGCTGGCAGCCTCCCTCTGCCCCCGGATGGAGGATGTTACCCTGGGACTCTGGCCCCTCACAGTCCCCAGAACAGGCCCACTGTCGTCACGGGACAGTGATGCACATCTTGTAAACACAGCTCCCTAAAACTCACAGGGCGTGTATCGTGCCTTTTCAGCTCACTCCATATAAGGTAGCGAGCCGCGGCACCTGTCACTGTGGAGGGTGAGCGTGATAAGCAGAAGAGGCTTTGATCCAGGCCCGGTCTCTATAAAGGGAGCTCTTAAGAGGCGCTGTCTACACCCGGCCCTGTGTGTGAGCTCCCCCAGCAGAGGTTACAAAAGCCAGCCCTCCCTGCTTCTGAGGGACTCCCAGGGATCTTCAGCAGAATGTTAACAACAGGGAGAGAGCCAGGTGATAGCTGGATGGCAGCAAGACAGAGGACACACAAGGGAGGGCCCTGACTCAGGGGTGCCTTCCACTGAGCCCGGCAAACTCCCGGGCTCCCCCGTCACTCTGCACGCACGCCCAGCTCCGCAGGCCTCAGATTCCAGCCCAGCACTCAATAGCCAGCAGCGGTGCAGACTGTGAGCTCACTTCCAGGAGGCCTGGCGGGCGGTGGCACCCCCACCCCCGGAGCGGGCCTGCAGGCCGGCTGCCGCTTCCAGAGCCTCGGCCACCGCGGGGACACGGCCCTATGTGGAGGCATGATGTCCTACCACCCCAGCCTGCGTGGGCCTGAGGACGAGAGAAACCAGTACTCATGAGGCCGGAAGGGCAGGTGTAGAGCAGGCTGTCCCGAGCAGGGCAGGGCAGAGAACTGCCCTACCCACAGGCTTTGACAAAAACAGGATGGGGACACCCTCCCCATGCCCACTCAACACCCACAGCCAGAGGGACGATTTCTGCAATGCACCGCGAGGCCAACAAAGCAACCCAGGGGACGGGGCCGCCCCAGACCCCACAGGGCTGACAAGGACACAGAGGCCGGGGGCCATCCCCAGCTCATCGGGGGCCATCTCTGCTGCACGTGGCTGTCAGCACCAGCCCATGGAGGATTCCAGCAGCTCATGCTCCATGGACAAGCCCTGTGCCCGGCTTCTGCCCCACAGGTGCCAAGCCGGGAGCACAAAAGTCCCCTTTGCCTTTACGATCATTGCTCTGCGTTTGTACAGTGACTTCATGAAAACATTCACAGACCCCTTTGCTGCTGGGGCAGGAACGTGGAAAATTGTTCTGTAAATCGTAAGGTGTGTTCTGAAACACAGAACTTTCTCGGAGAATCCTTGAGGTCGTGTGGCACAGGGACCCTGGGACAGGGAGGATAAAGGGATTTTGGAGATTCGTGCACCCACCCTGCTCCTGACCGCACGCCTGGGCGGGGCAGGAAGTGACTCACCCTCCCTCGAAGACTCAGGAGCTCCTGCAAGCGTCGAAAAGGCCTCCCAACGGCAACTGAAGGGCCCTCCACTTACAAGGAAGTGGTTACTAAATTAAGACGACTGATTTTACACAAACGTACCGTAATTTATAAATTCAGATGCGTGTTTTCCTGTGGAGTCTCTCTGGAGGCTTGAGTACTTGCCGCCAACACAGCCAGCGCCCCAAATCTTCTCTTTAAAATTCTCCTTGGAATCTGCCTTCAGAACCAGTTCCATGACTCACGCAGGAATCAAACCACAGCAAACGCCTCCAAGCCACACTCGGTTTTTAACCCACAGTAACCCGGCCCACCTGGCTGATCCCCGTTCACACGGTGAGCCCAGGAGACCATCAAGTGCGCTGTCCTTTGGGTGATGTCTGAGAAGGAGCCACAGATTCCGAAATCAGCTCAACTTCTTGTTTGAAATGTTTCTAAGCAATGGGGACGTCAGCGTAGGCCCCCCATTTGCTCCTCTGGCGACGGCGCTGCGTTTTGGAGAACCTGTTTGATCTGCTCAGAAGAGTCTGTGCTAGCCCATGGCAGGTGGCTCTCTCTTGTAAGAGACCTCGCACTACGTAGGGTTTCTGGATCAAGACACAGAGGGAAATCACAGTCCCATGCTCTCTGGCCAACTAGGCTTTTCCCCTTGAACACGGATGCTGGGTGAGTGCACCGGCCTTCTCAAGCTGAACATGGCTTTTCTACATCTGATTTCCTGGATTACTCAGTCAACAACTCACTATTTGGGCAGCAAACACTCCTCTCCCAGTGGAGACAATCTACAAAGATCACGTCCTTCTAAAGTATTGTCTAGATACCGCAGTGACCAACACCACAGACTTCTCTCCAGGCTTCAATGCCTCGAGTAAATACAAATTTTTGTCTTTCTGGCTTATTCCTTAATAAATTAAAGCATTTCACTTACAGCACTTGAGAGCAAGCCCATGGAGAGGTCAGCTCTGAACCGCTCACGTGTTGGAGCTGGGAAATGCCATCGTGCAAGACAAGCTGGACACAAGAGAGGCAGCAAGGTCCTCTGCGTGGGCAATGGTTTTCCAAGTTCAGGAATCACAACTCTTTTCTGCACCAGGAAGCTCACCGCAGACCCCCAGATCACGCAGTCCTTCTCGCACCCACCCCCAGCCATGGCTCAGCCCCCACCAGGACTCTCTAGGGCACGGATGCCCTGGCCTCGGGACCCCTGCTCAAGGAGCCCATGACTTCAAGGATGATGCCTGCAGGCTTGCCTTTGCATGGGTCCCTGGCGAGAGGTGGCCAAACTCTGACCTTCTAAAATAGGTCAGAACACACGAGGCCATTGCACTTTGTGCTTGTGGAAACCTGACAATGGAGACCAGTGGGACTGATTTAGCCGTCCGGTATTATCAGATTGCTTTACACCAAAGCTGCTAATCCCCGGTTCCAGGTACGTTATAAACCAGAGGCCGCTGCAGGACACAGCAGGTGCATATCCTCCAGAAGGGAGAGCCCACCACCTCTCAGCCAGCCCCTCACCCAGCCGCACGGTGATAACGCAGGGGTGCACAGTCAGCAAAGGAGACCATCCTTTTGTGATTAAAACACTGGAAGGGTAACTAGGACGAGACTGCGAAGAGCCACGGGGACGGCAGCAGGACCAGGCAGAGCTGGCTCTCAGATATGAGGCTCAGGGCGAGCTCGGCTGCGTTCCACTGTCCAGCTGGGCACTGGCCACAGGGCCTTGGTGATTCATCCCGCTCTCATGCTGCCTGCTACCAGTGGGCCACGCCCGCTTCAGCTCGGTGGTCTACACCTCCCAGTCACCTGCAGACCAATCCGTTTCACTGCACGTTCAGACATCCTATTACTATTTTCAGACGGATGTTTTGTGGTGAAGCAGCTCTAACTTTAAGGAAGTGAAGATGCAGAAACAGTTCTGTGGGAAACCTCCGGCAGACAGGACAGCATGGTTCTGGCCACCGTGCCTGGCCTTCCGGCACTTGTGGGAAGGGGGAGGCAGAGGCAGGATGGGTCAGAGCAGCCATCGCAAACCAGTCCCCCAAACGCCACCCCCGCATCCGGGCCCGCTCTCCTCCCATCGCGGGGTGTCACCGCCCAGCGGCTCCGACAGCGGCCACCCCACAGGACACACAGGGAAGCCCAGAGCCAGAGCCTGACCCTGACGGGACATCAAGCCAGGAGGGGAACCACCGTGTCTGCGAGAAGACCTGCCCGGCGTCTGCTGGGAAAGGTGGGGTTTGGGTTGTCTTTGTGGTTCTGCCCCAAGCATGCCACTTCCGACTTTCAAAATTGTGGAAGCAGCAACTCAACAGATCCGAGAAGTCATGTGCCCCACGGCAAGCAGAGGGTTTCTGTTCGGAAGGGGAAAATGACATTAATCTATTAGCAGACACATGGAAGCTGGTTTATCTGATTATTAAGTCAGGCCTGATGCCCAGGGCCCCAGCCCACTGAGCTCTGTGGGAGGCCGGGGTCCAGAGATAAAGCCTCTCGGGGCCTTTGGGCCGGGACTGACTGTCCACCTGCAGCAGGAAGCCGGCACGGCCAGAACAGAGCTCTGACCTGCTCTGAGGCTCTCCCAGCAGGAAAGTTCTAGGCCAGCACGCACGGAGAAGCTCATTTCTAAGACCATCGGCTGCTCAACGTGATGGGCGTCAGTCCAGCCTTTCTTTGAGGCTCAGAAGATGGGAAGACGGGCCCCGTGGACATTTTCACGTCGGCATGAGCAGGCCCAACGGGGAAGTGATGTTTCAAAGAGGAAAGACGTTTTAAGTGGGTCCTATTTAAAGAGCTGTAATTTTTCTCAATCTGTAGAAAAGCCTTCAGCTAACAGGATTTTGAGCCCGCAGATTGCATGAAATAGGACTAGCCTAGCTCTGCAACCAAGATCACAGGAACAGAGAACAGATCTCCTCCCCTGCTCCAACAAAAGCCAGGGCGGTCTCCTGAGCTCGGTCTTGCAAAACCATGGGATGGCCTTGCCATCAGCATCCCCAGCAGCTAAAACCACCTGTAGGTCTCTAAGGAAAAGCCCTAGCCTAAGTGGAAAAAAAAGCAACGGGCTCTGTGGTGGCAAGAACGGGTTAATCCCTGCCCGCCCCAGCCTCCCCAGATGTCGCCCTGGGGCCCGGCATGCAGCACACGTAGACCGGGCCCAGGCTGCCAGCCTTCCCCAGCGGCAACCAGACAGCACAAAGCCGGTGCCAGGCCCTTGGCAGGAAGACCAGCGCTCTCCCATCAGCACCCCTCCCACAAACTGCTAAGGAAAAAGCCCAAAAGCCTTTGTTTACATAACACGAACCTGTTTCACTGTTTAGGTGAGCCGGCAACCTTGAAGCTCTAGGCAAACTTAAGAAACTGGACCACAAGTGAGCACATGTGTGGAACCGAGTGCTGACGAGGTCCAACACACGGAAACTGACATCTCAGTTTGCGCCCAAACAGGTCTGGGACGGGCGCCCTTGGCAGGGATGAGTTAGCTGCCCTGCCTCCCACCTCTGGGGACAAGTGCCGATGTCCGGAGACGTTTCTGTCAGGGGGTGGTCCTGGCCGGTGAACCCCGGCCCCGTCTTAGGGATGGTCACACTAGGAGGGCGTGGATGCGTTAGGAAAAACTGGCAGATTCTAGAGAGGCTGGGCCTCCAGAGACAGGGCCACGGAGATCTGTCACGAAGAGCTGATGTTACTGCAACCGTGGGTTCACCCCAAACTGTATCCTAGGGCAAAGCCCGAGGGTCCAAGGCGGGGCTGAGGACCACCCCCCATGCAGCTGTAAACAACAGGCCTGGTTCCCTACAATTTCTGTTTTTTTGGGGGGGGCGAGGTGCGGCAGGGAGGGGTGTCACGAGAAGCACGGTTTGTTCTCCAGACCGATGACTTCAGCCCCAGTGAGTCCAGCTCCAGGCCGCTCCCATCTGCTCCCCTCTCCGGACTCACAGGCGGACGGTCCCTGGTGCCAAGCCACAGACCCTGCCGTCTGCTCTTCTCCCCACACACCCTCTATCCTCCATCCAAGGCCCTGACTGCCAGGAAACCAGTTACTACGAACATACCCTGGCCCTGACACTCAGTACCGTACGCCCAGATTCTGTCTGGCTTTTCCTGACAGGAGAAGCTGCACAAATCCCCTCACTTCCCTGGAAGAAATGGGATCCGTTCAGACTCGGGACTCCTCGCTGCCCACCCCAGCGGGCGGGAGCCCTGCCCATTCCCCCCTCCAGAGAGGGGGCAAAGGACACAGCCCCTGCAGTGGGCAGGAAGGGGGTGCTGGGGGGTTCAGCAGGTGAAGCCTCTGCCCTCGGCTCAGGTCATGACCTCGGGGTTCTGGGATCGAGTCCTGCATTGGGCTCCCTGTTCTGCAGGGAGTCTGCTTCTCCCTCAATCTCTGGTGCTCCCCCTGCTTTTGCCCTCTCTCTCTCTCTGTCAAATAAATTAAAAAATCTTAAAAAAAAAAAAAAAAGTGGTCAGGAACAAAGAGGCCACATTGTCCACCTCTCCCAGCAGACAACAGGATGGACGCATCTGGTTCCCTAGGTCAAGGTTCTTCCAAAGGAAATCCAAGATGCTCTTCTCCTAAGGCAGCCCCAGTGTTGCTACATGTGGGCGTACCGTGGTGCTCCAGCCCAGCCCCTCATCAGGGAGCGTAGGCGGTCTGGCAGGAGAGCTCCCACTAAATATCCCATCTAAACCCCCCGGATACAGAGCCAACAGAACGAATGGGAGGTCTTAAGTCTGAAGGATTAACATCCACCGTTCCCAGGTCAGCTTCCACACCCAGAGAGTCAGCACGGGCACCCGCACGGGCCCGGCCCCTGCTCCCCACGACACTCACCCTGAGGATACGACCTGCCTGCCCTTGGCTCAACGTGGGCCTCCTGGCCTCGGCACCATGGGCCCTGGGACCAGAATACGAATTCCTTGTTGTGGGAGCTGTGCTGGGCGTCACGGGGTTCCCACCTGCATCCAGGTCTCCTCTCGCGAGATGCCAGGAGCACGGCTCTCACCCTGATAGTGGGACACTCAGAACCGTCCGCCCTGGGGGGCGGATCCTAGCCCTGCCGCTGGCTGGACCCCAGAGAGAAACCCAACAACAGCCTGGGAGAGCTGTGGTGGGGCCCACCGTGTTAACCTCACCGAAACCCGATAAATACAAACCCCAAACTCACAGAACCACAGCTCAGAAAAGCACACCAAAGCGCAGGGAAAAAAAACAAAAACAAAACCCCCCAAAAAACCCTCTTTCCAGCAAATAACACACCCTCATGTGGCCCAGCAGGCACAGGCTTAGAACAGCCACTTTCCAGAAGGAGAAAAGGACGGGGACAGCCTGCACTGGAACCCAGGCCAGCTCCCGGGCTGGGGACTGGGGGGTTGGGTCAGGGCTGCACACAGGACAGGCGGTCAGTGCCACCACTTCGGAGGCCAGCCGGGACGTGCAGGGGTGAGGGGGAGAGGGGCACTGGAACCAGGGTCAGAAACAACTGCAGTCAAACGCACCAAGACCTGTCACGAGGGACGTCTGGGGAGCAGAGTAATCCCAGACACTGCATAGGTCTCCCGCCCGCACAGCTGGAAAGCACAGTTCAGCCGCTTGGGAATGGCACATGTCCCCCACGGGGACTATGACAGACACTGAAGTTGTCGTGCACGACACTACAGAAAATGGGCACAACGGGGGCACAAAGCACATACACAAGGTGTATCTGCCAAGGTTTTAATGGTGTCCAGACCCTTGTCCAGACTTTCACATGTCATGCTGGGAAGAATCGGAATACGAAATCCTAATGGTGGTTTCGCAGGAATCAAGTCATTTAAAAAACACGTGCTCTTCTGTGTTTTCAGCTTTCTCAGATCTCATAAATTTAAAAAGTAAATATACATTATTTTTTTTCTGATAGTTCCTGGAATAACCAGCAGGGTCCAAACTACACTGGGGCCTTCCTTCCCCACCTCGCCCACTTCTCCGCGCTCAGGACCCCAGGAGAGAACAGGCCGGGCCTGCTGTCCTGTGTCAGGCACTCGGTTTCCAAGTGAACACGTGAATGGCTGTTTGGGAGGTGGCCTGGGTTCTACAGAAATGACGAGAAGCTCCAAGCGGCCGCTCCCTCCTGCTTACCTCGACGCTTGCTCAAATTCACCCCCACATTCAGTGACTATTACTTCTTTAGGGAAGGAGGACCACAAATACACACATTAATCCCAGGAGACCACTGTGTGCCCTGTGGGCTCTCCCCTCCCCACGCCCTCCCTGCCAGCTCTTGACCAGGGAGCACCACCTCCTCCCCGTGCCCCCACAGGACCCCCAGCCCCCGGGGCCCTGGCCTGGCCCGGCCTGAGCGTGCCCGTCCAGGTCAGCAGCACCCGGGCAGGCGCAAGGCTCAGATCCCAGAGTCAGAGAAACCGGGAGGGAGACGCAACACTGACCTCATAGATAAAGTACACTTTGGCCCCCACGTAAATTCCCATGCGCACCACGGCTCGGACAGCGGCATTCATACCTGCGGAAGGAATCAGGGACAGGAGTCAGTGACCAGGCGGGGGCGAGTCTGGCTGGGCCACTGGACCCGCTGGGACCAGGCGTGAACCGCGAAAACTGCAGCAGGTTCCTCACTCGGACCACGGGCCTGGCGCATCCCTCGGGGGTCAATGTCAGCCCAGAATGCGTCATCGTGAAAGAGCGGGGGCACCTCAGAGTCACAGCAGGCAGGCATGGGACGCCCACTCGCAGGGGGCTGTGGGCAGCACCGCCCGTTCCCCAAACACCACAGGGGCTGGGGGGTTACATGCAGTCAGCCCAACTCAAACCTATATGGAAAAGGGACAATCCCGGTGATCTGAGAAGATTAAAGAGAGATATCTGATTTCAGGAGCAGCCCCTCGGGTAAAACAATTTTTTAGTCAACGGCCTTAAATTCAATTAAGTCCTGCTATTTTATTAAAAGAAAAATTAAACCAATATATTATAAATAATACCTACTCAAGATAAATCTAGGACATTTTCCACACTTTCCCAGGGGCTGTTACTTATTAAAAGTGGCTTTTTTAAAAAAAGATTTATTTATTTGAGAGAGAGAATGCAAGAGAGAGCATGAATGGGGTGAAGGGCAGAGGGAGAAGTAGGCTCCCCGCTCAGCTCGATCCCAGGGCTCCATCCCAGGAGGGATGCACCAACTGAGCCACCCAGGCGCCCCTAAAAGCACCTGTGCGCCGTGGCCTCATGTGTCTGCTGCTCTCCTGCTCGCTCTCCCTGGGAGCCCCATTTCTGACCAGCTCATCTGGGCTGTGCAACCACTGTCAAGACCTAGGTGAACGGGTCTGGATTTCACCCCTGCAGAACCCTGTGTCCTCACCGTGGCTAAGAGTTGGGCCCGGGAGGACAGGGGTGGGGCCGGGGACTCAGGGAGGACACAGTCCCAGGCCTCCAGCACTCAGCGCCCAGACTCCCAGCCAGACTCCCCGCGCACACCCGCCCAACGGCCCCAGTCAGCCTTCTCTGCGAGTTTACGGTTCAGAAACCAACATCAGGTCTGAAGACGCTGGAAAGCAAGACCCATGAAGTAAAGCCACTCCCAGTCACAGCCAACGAAGGCACTGTGGCTCCCAGGGGCGTAACAGACACGGAGACTCCACCCGTGCACACGGGACGGTAAGCCTGACCTTCGTGATGCAAGAATACGGCTGTTGGCTTAAGATCTAGACGGACGTGGACGTGTGTGTGTACCCCGAGTCTCACGACTTCATATCCAAACCAGGCCTAGGACATGAAGAACTTGAACGAACTAGTGATCAACGGGTCTTCGTCCCTCCAGACCCACAAACTCCATAGATCAAGAAGCAATCAACTTCTGTTCCCTCCCCGCACGCCCCCCCCTCCTCCTCCTCCTGCCACAGGCGCGGTTCCCTGTTGCTCACACCCCGGACGCACGCCCTCCTCCATAGCCACTGCCCGTAAACCTAACATTGGTCCCGACATTTGCCCCAAGTCCTGCCGCGTCCCTCTAACATGATCCACACCATGGCCAGAAGGACTTGAAACAGGTTTTTCTCTTTGGTTAGCAATTATACAAGCAATTTATAAATACATTCTTCATGTTTAAAACAAAAACAAAAACAAAACAGATTTTGGAAAAGGCAAAACCACGGAGACAGCGCAAAGATCAGCGCTTCCAGGGGCTGGGGGGACAGGGGAGGCAGGGATGCTATTCTCTCGGATGCCACGCGAGTGGTGTGGGTCATCCCACATCTGTGCAAACCCACAGGACACACACCACCAGCAGCAGCTCTGGTGGAAACCACTGGCTTTGGGGGAGGATGGGGAATCAGGGCAAATTCAAGGGCTACCGGTAACACAGGGCCGCAAGGTGGGGAGGTAGGCAGCAGCACACTCTGCACCTTCCACTCAATCTTGCTATGAAACAAAACTGCTTCAAAAAATAAAGTCTTTAAAAATAATCAGGGGCATCTGGCTGGCTCAGCCAAAGGAGCCTGTGACCCTAGATCTCCAGGTTGTGAGTTTAAGCCCCACGCTGGGTGTACAGATTACTTAGAAACAATTTTTTTTTAAGATGTTACAAAGAGTGATGGAGGGAAGGGGCAGCAGGACAGAGAAAATCCCCAGCGGACTCCCCGCCCTACCCCAGGTAGATCTCAGGGTCCTGAGATCATCACCTGAGCCCAATCCACGAGTCAGATGCTTGACTGACTGAGCCAACCAGGCGCCCCAGAGATAAAATCTTAGAAAGTAAAAGCTGCGCTGTCCTTTCCCCTTGCCCATCCCCAGAGCCACCTGCAGGAGCCCCCATGGAAACGTGGGGACACGCTGCTGCCTCGCCCTGTCGCCAGCCGGACTGTGACACTTCTGTGCTCTCCAGAGGTCTACCACATCGGCCTCCACAAGCAGAAATATGCCCACCTCTTGCTCTGGATTCTACCCAGGGGGCCTGCATGCATCACCCCATCCGCAGGGAGAGATTCTCCCCGGGGAGACTCCTCCTCCCTGCCAGCCCCGCACCCCCTGAACCTCATAGCGCGTCACACAGCACAACCCAGAGCTCCCCCAGGACCACCACCACATGCCATCTGTCCCAGCTGCTGGACACCGTCCCTCAACCTCAACCTGCAGAGAGACCTCCCAGCGAGCTCCCTCTTATCCCTGAAGAGCTCCCTGCACCTGTGCAAGCGTTGGAGTGGGGCAGGGGGCGGGGCATTGCCGCAGGTGTGGCGCATGAGCTCATCTGCGCGCCCAAGTGCAGGTCTCTCCGTGGTGCTGCCCCTGCGCAGACCTGAGCCGGATGGAGAGACACAGCTGCTTGTGGTCCCTTCCCACAGACAACAGGATTCTAGGCCTGGTGATGCGGCCCCTGTCCTGGGGAAATTAATCCCCCAATACTGCAACCATGCCAAGACGATCGCCAGGTGACAAGCATGATTAACACGGGATTTCAGGCCCTCGCCCTCCTGAGCAGCCCTTCTCTAGGGAGACACAGCTCCAGGGGGTATCTCATAAATGCACGATAAATGGGGGGTTCTAGACAATGTAACCAACGGCAGGAGGAAACTGTGGCAAGTACACCTGATCCAGAGGGGATGCCCAGGAGAACTGTCATGGGAGGTCCGCACACCTTCCCACCAGCCCCCACGCCTGGCTCCCACGCTCGCCTCTTGGGGGGAACCTGCACTCACCTGAGAAGGGGCTGGTCACCTGCTGCACTGGGTGTCCCCTGGGCCCTGGCAGAGCAGGGACAGAGGAGCCTGAGCTGGACATCTTCCTCGAGATCCCCGGGAGGGTAGGCAGCAGCCGGGCCTCAGAACCACCTCCCGGGCTCAGGAGGCTTTCATTTAAAGCGGTGAGTCGAGCCAGCCGGCTCCTCCCACAGCTGGGGCTAGTCCTGTGGGGGGTGGGGGGACTGCTCCAGCTCACAGCGGCTCCGGCTCTGGGGAGCCTGTGGGGTCCGGACTCCCCCTGGGGCAATGAGGAAGTCAGGCTCTGAGCAGACACAGAGAGAGCCAAGGGAACACAATTAATAAAGGGCCCGGCTGGAGAGTAAACCTTCCTCTCCGCTGTATTTCAACTAAAAGACGAGCGACTTCCCTCCGGTACAACGGCGTAGCTTCAGAATCTCAGAAGGGAACTCAGGAGTGAACACGCCTGCTGGCCCGGGGCGTGGGGCTCTGCCAGGGCTCCCTGCAGGGGGGTGTGGGGCTGGGCCCTGCAGGTGGACACCTTCCCAGGAGGGAACCCTGGCAGACAAAAACCAAGCACAACAGAGAACGCCCCCATGTCCCCCCATGGCCTCTGTCACACACAGTCTGGACAATGGGCTTCATTCCTCGTGCCTTTTGCTTTTGTTTCCGGAGCCAGATCTGGGAATTCAAACAACTCTCCCAATTACTACCGTGGGCAAATGGGATCCTGCAAGCAGTCCGGAGTCCCAGCGCGGTCCTAGCGCGGGGAAAGGAGCCTCCTCCTCATTTGCAAATCTTTAGACTCTGGCCTGCTCAGAATGAAGAGGTTGGTTACGGGAACCAAAAAGGAACAAGTCTTGAAAAAATTAGGGAGCAGCTGAGTGAGAACTGTGTGATCAGTCCTTGAGATGGGACAGACAGGACAGGTCCTTAAACCCTTGTCTTGATTTTACACATCTGCTGCTTCCTCCTAAAATATCCTGCAGGGAAGAGCGGCCTTCATGATCATTCCTTCCTGAATTAAAATACAAACTTTAAAAAAAAAAAAAGGAATGTTCAGTCACTCTATTGTGTATCTGACACTAATATGACCCCACGTATGAACTACACCGGAACAAAAATGAAAAAACACAGTAATAAAAAAGTTAATAATTTAAATTAAAAAAAAAATAAAAAAGATCATTTCTTCCTTGAGGTCACAGAGTGCAGTGGATCTGCTCTGATGACATTTAATTAAAGTTGGAATCATTTCTAAGAAGCGGATCCTAATAAAATAATGGGGGCTCATTCTTGCTGTTTCCTACGTGATCTGAACAGTACGATCAGTCTCCTTACCGAACCCTTCAGACCAGACTGTCCGGAGCTATCTCCCCTGCTCATCCCCCCTAGCTAACGTCAGTACTTAATATTCCATTTTGAAAAGTAAAGGCAGGTTGTTCGGCTGTCTTACTGGCTTCCCCCTGAAATCACGTTGTTCTCAGCTTTGTAGCAAAGCCGTGGTGTCAGCCTGTGTCAGAAAACAAACCTGCACCACCGTATCTTGCCCCGTTCCCCAAGCTCGCCATAAAAGCTTCCAGACTAGGGGCGCCTGGCGGGGCTCAGGTCATGATCTCAGGGTCCTGGGATTGAGCCCCACATCAGGCTCTCTGCTCTTCGGGAAGCCTGCTTCTCCCT
This sequence comes from Enhydra lutris kenyoni, assembly GCF_002288905.1. NCBI lineage: Eukaryota > Metazoa > Chordata > Mammalia > Carnivora > Mustelidae > Enhydra > Enhydra lutris. The sequence goes on along the minus strand of NW_019154145.1, from coordinate 2,724,418 downwards.
CTCCCACTCCCCCTGCTTGTGTTTCCTCCATCGTTGTGTCTCTCTCTGTCGAATGAATAAATAAAAATCTTTAAAAGCTTCCCCAGGGAATAACTCAGGGGCTGGAGGTCCCAAAGGAGCCCTGGGTCCAGTGGCTGGCTCCCCTGTAGATCGGTAATGAAGCTGGGAGCGTCTCTGCGTCCTGCCCCACCTAAATCACTGAGCTCAGGGTGAAAAGTCAGAAGAAAGCTTGACTTTCTTCTCACAGGTCTGTGAGGGGAGCTGCGTCATCCGATGCCCAGGGATGGGGGGCCCTTCTCTCGGCCAGGCACTGGGGCGCTCCATCCATGACGGAGCCGTCCGTGAGGAACACACACGCTGTGCCCAGCACAGGCAGGTGCTGAGGAGGAGTAGACGCAGCTGGACAGGGCTGGGGGACCGGGTGTGGGACACTGTGAGATGCGGGGAGGGAGCTCGCGCAGGCCTCCTCCAGAAGCCCTAGGGGCAGAGAACACAAGAAGCCAGCCAAGGGAACATCTGGAAAAGAAGGCCCTCCAGGGCCACGCGCGGCGCCCCAGCGTCCACTGAAGACACGGGGACCGTTGCCAGCAGCCCCAGCCTGGCATCCGAGCTTCAACACACACACTCAGGAGGGACCCTGTGAACACATGCTCGCCATGGCCGCCTGGGATGGCCGCCCCACGTGCCAGAACCCCACTGTGCTGGGAAGGCCGCTGGCCACAGCGAGAGGCCCTGCATCACCGAGCGGACTGCAGGGCTCGGCGTGGAGAAAAAGAAGGTGGGATGTCTTATTGATGAGCCTTCTAGGCTGGACAAAATACACGTTTACAATTAATTGTTTTAACGTGGTGACAGAATAAAGTCACACATGTAACGGGCTTCGCGTGGGATCTAGTTCTGAACGTCCTCTATAGTGGCCATGTGTCTATCTTGCCACGGGAATGACAAGGGTCACTGAATAGTCCCTCCCGGGTTCCTAATGGAGCTAAGCTCACACTGATGGCCTTTTGCTGGTCTCCCCTCTGCTCACTAGAGTTCTCAGCATTTCCTCCTGCTGCACAGATGAGCTCCTATCTGAGGCCAAACCCTCCACTTAAAAAATGCGCCCCACACCCCTGGACACCAAAGGGGCACCCTGGGGCAGGAGCACCCAGCCCCACCCCTGCAGTCCTCCAGCTACGGCCCAAGTCTGGAGTCCTCAAGACCCTAAACTTGGGCTTCCCACTCCAGCAGCCTTCCTAGCCACGCCGCAAAACTACCCTTATCTGGAGCAGCCAGTACCTGCAGTGTCTTTTCCTGCTCGCCCCCTCCACCCCCGATCCAGAATCCTCACTGCCTGCCCCTCACCACAGCCTCACCCGTCTGGCCCTGACCTCCTCCTCCCAGCCCTGCACATGCTTCCCCCTCGCCAGGCTGCTTTGCACTAGCTCAGCCCTCAGTTCCCGGTGGGTTGCGAGTTGGGTGGAGGGTCCCTGACCACAAGTACCCTTGGCCTTCCAGAAACAGAGACTCTTTCCTAGGTCCGGCTTGCTTCTAGACTCAGTATGAGCTCCCTGAGAGACGGGAGTCCGCTGTTTGCCTGACGCAGGACTGCCCATCGGCAGTCATCGTCCGTGGGTGGGATGAGGACATGCAAAGGGAACCAAACCACAGGAATGTTAACCCAGGGCTGAACCAGTCACCCTCCGCCACTCTTCCGAACATTTTCTGGCCCGGAGAAACGTCCAGCAGCATCACTTAACTTACAGCCTTTTCACAAGGGGTCCTAAGTTAACCAGCCTTCCCAGCCAAGTTCCTCATCAAGGTCGGAAAGCCGGCCTGTGAAACTGCGCACGCACCCAGGATGCAAGCAAAGTGCTGAGCCGACGTGAGAGACAGGCCCCCACTAGACCCCACCTACAAAATCAGAACATGCATCTCAGGAAGAGCCCTGGGCCTGGGCTGGGCAACCAGGAGGGAGAAAGCTCCTGACCCCCCAGGGGCAGGGGGGTGGGCGTGGTCCCCAGCAGTGGGGGGTGGTCCCAGCAGCACGCTGCACTTTCTCTTCTGCACACCTCCTCCTGCCTCCTGCCTCCGTTGAAGACCTGCACAGGGGAGACAGGAAGAGGAAGGGGGAGGCAGAAGGGAGGAGGGGAGAGGAGAGTTGTGCCAGCGTCCTTCACTATACAAAGGATGGAGGCCCCGCCCACTGCTGGCAGAGAACAGAACCGGGAACCAGGAACTACTAATCAGTGTCTTGAATCTCGAGGCGCTGCTCTACCACACGCTTTGCTGCATCTCGTCCCGACAGGCACAATTCCCATAATTCCCAGCATGCTAAGTATACGGTGGCGAAGATGCGTGGGATACAGGGGCAATGGGAGGACACGGGGCTTCCTGGCAGGTGCACTGCATCGAACAAAACTGGAGCACCATGCCAAGCTTGCACAAGACCACCTGTTCTTACCCAAATACGCCTTCCTGACCTGGTTACCACTGCACTAGCTGTACAGTTTGGGGCCCCGATGTTTCCCTTTCCCATGTTGCCGGCCCATCCCCATTTTTTTTGTTTGTTTTTTTGTTTGTTTTTATTTTAAGATTTTATTTATTTATTTGACACAGAGAGAGAGATCATAAGTAGGCAGAGAGGCAGGCAGAGAGAGAGAAAAGGGGAAGCAGGCTCCCTGCTGAGCAGAGAACCCAATTAGGGCTCAACCAAAGACCCTGAGATCATGACCTGAACCTAAGGCAGAGGCTTAACCCATTGAGCCACCCAGGCGCCCCCCATCCCATCCCCGGGTTTCTAACAGTGACTGCTTCCGATAGCCCCTCAGATTGGTGGAGTGTATCCCACAGGCCCCAATTCTCCCTGATGAAAGGTTCCAGCTCTGAACAGAAACTAGGTTCCCCCCCCCAAGGCAGGACTGAGCTTTTCTTAAAGATGACAGTGCGCCTAGCTTCTAAGGGTCACCGGGGTGGGCTGTGCAGAATGTGTGCGTTACTGAACAGGGGGCAGGGGGCTGACTGCCCATGGTACTCAAGGATGAGCGCTGAAGCTCTAACACGCCACCCCCTAGACACAACCGTGCTTGCTAAATTATTAAATTGCACATGGGGAAAAAGTCCTCCCACTACAGAACGTTATGTGTCCAGTAAGGGGCCCCCGAGCCCGGGGGGTCGAGAAGCCAGCAGCCCCCCGTTTTCCTCTGCACCGAGCTGGGCTCTGCAGCCAGTGCAGCTCCAGGCGAGCACAGAAGGAGCCCCAGGACGGCGTCCAAGCAACACAGGGTCAACGGCAGAGCTGCCCCGGGCCCGGGCCCTGGCCACCAGTGCCCCGCACTTCCGATGACTGCCATAAAGTCCCAAGCTTTGAGCCATTAGCCACTCCCAGATACTGCTCTGCAGATAGAAGGCTGCTTTTTATCAGTGAAGGTTCAAGTCCCTGAAATGACTTAATGAGAAAAGGAAGGAGCCAGGATGGCAGCCCGCATTTTATGAAAGGAGTGGCCCTAGAGATTCAGGGGGAGCTATCCCGCAAGCATCCGAGAGCCTGCCTCATGCCCAGTCCCCGCTGGACACCAGAAAGGCACTGAAGACGACCTCCCATGCTCTCCGAGGTCCCCTGGCCCGGCCGGGGCTGCCACGTGGAACTCAAGGAAGCCAGTCCCTCGTAAAGCCCGCCTGCTCCCTCAGGAATGGGGAACAAGTTACGTGAGCATGGCGCCCGCCGCCAGCAAATGTTAGTGGTTCCTGCTGTCCTTTTAAAGACCAACAGAGACTCAACTTATGTGAACTCTCTGGAGACTATGTTCATGTTTGCTTTGCCTCAGGCAAAGAGGACTTTACAGTTCATTGCTGTGATGCCCGCTGGGGGCACCCGACTTCTCCACCTTCTCTTCTGAGCCCACAGTCCGTGTCCACGCCCGTGAATCGTTTTTGGTGAATGACACAATCTCGCTTGAGGGTGGCTACTTAGTCATGGAAAGGCTGCCTGTCCAGCAAGGTGGAAAATCCGTTTAAACTTGCAGACATACCTTGTGACAGCAGAAGACACCCAAAGAATGAGAAAAATAATCAGCCCGAGAAATAGTCTTCCTTAGTGGGTGGGGCGGCGGCAGCTGAATAGAGACGCACAATTTTCTTCTTTTGTATTTTAACAATAACTAAATTCGACTGGAAAACAAAGCGCTTCATCACTCTGGTATCAAGGGTCGCATGGCTTCGGCTGACCTAAGGCTTTCCCTGTAAAAAGATGTTTTCTGCTCCACTATCAAAGCTGCTTGGAAATCACCCGGGGGCACCTGAGGGGCTCAGTGGGTTCGGGTCTGACTCTTGATTCTGGCTCAGGTCATGATCTCAGGGTCCTCAGACTCTGCCCTCAGCAGGGAGCCCACCTGGGGTCCTCTCTTCCCCCTCGGCTCCTCCTCTCTCTGTCTCTCTGATAAATACACACGTATATAAACAAAATCCTGAACACTTGGACTTCCATTTACAAGGCCCCTGGAGAGCATGGCCTACTGGGAAGGCCCCGGGACTGAAAACGGACAGAAGTTGGTTTAAATCCTGCCCAACGCCACATATGAGCTGTGTGACCCAAACCAGGTCACTTATGTCTTTGTAGCTCTTCCTCCAAGCCTTCAAAACGAAGACGACGTGTCTGGGAGCAAGGTGACTGGGACTGCAGAGAACAGTAAAGTTCCTGGTACACAGAACAAGCCCAACAAGTAGTAGCTACGCTCCCTGCCCCCCGCCCCGGGGAATCTGACCAAAATTTCACGCCTGATTGGAAACCCCGACATCAAGACTTGCAGATGCTGCTCCCCTGGATCTCAGGTAGGAGCAAAATTCTCCCTAGCGCAGGGAGAGCACGTCCTGGCGAACTCAGAGTCGGGCTAAAAATGGCAAAAGAAAAGAGCTGAGTGTCTCAGGCACATCTCTAGCAACGAACTTGCTGAGGGCGCCTGGGAATGCGCGGCCGCTGAGACCAGACCCCGGGCCCAGGTCGAGATGAGCTTCCTCAGAGGGACGAACACCCAGATGCTCCATCGGTCTAAGGACGAAAGCAGGGCATCGTGCTTTTCACGAAGGCCAAGAAAACCCCAAGTCAGAGGCCTTCTCTGTACCACGGTGAAATGCAGGGCACAGGGCTCTCCCTGGGCCGCCCAGATGGGCACCTCCAGTGCCAAGCGGGCTTCCCATGGGATTGGGATTCTCGGAGGATCGTCTTCCACTGAGCAGAGGACAGGGGCGCTGCCGGCCTCTGCTGGAACCACGCCCAAGGGCTGAACCGGGCTACGGGGCAGAAAATGCTGATTCTACAGGTCAGGTCATCATCTCGGGTGCCCACACATCATCACCAGGTAGCTGAGCAAACTCTCCGAAACAGATCCCAAAGAGTGGACTCTTACACAATTTTTTTTTCAACAGACACAGCAGCACTTTGTCAAGTAACCGTGAAACTCTGGCCTTGAAGCCGGGTGGTTCAGAGACTAGTTCCTCTTCCTTTGCCAACGCTGCACTACCAAGACCCAGATTAAGATTCAGGCAAGATGCTTCCTAGCTCATGCTGGGGCTGGTCTCCAGAAGCATGTGCATTTCGCGCCTTGCGCGCGCTGTGTGACAGGGAAGCCACTCTCGGCCGCACCACGACCCCATAGGACTCCACGTGGCGCACCTCTGGGTGTTCGTTAGAGTCACGTGGGCTACATCCTCTGTTTCACTGCGTTTTCCCAATCTGGGCCTTAGCTCTATCACAACATTCTCCTCCTCCGGAATGTTTACATCGGGGCTCACTACTAGAACACCGGATCAGACAGAACAGCCTCCTTTCCCTGGCTTCCCTCGCGGAAGCAGACGCAAAGGGGGCCCTCGGGGTGGGGGCGGGGACTGGCGCCGCGGTCCCGCCCTCAATAGGACGAGGCTGGTCTCGCCGGGGACTCGGGCTCCTGAGACGCTGCAGACGTCCGAGCGCCATCCCTCACCTCCTGCACGCGCGGCGCCGTGTGCCAGATGCCAAGGGCCAAGGGCGCAGGGCGCCCAGGAGGCGACTGGCCGGGCATCACGTAGGCGCGCGGCGGGCGGGGCTGCGGCTACAGCGCCCCAACCTGCCGCCCCCGCGTCAGCCCCGCCGGGCTCAAGGGCAAAGGCAAGGTCACGCGCGCGGGGGGCGGTGGGCGGTGGGCCAGGGCGCCGGGTGCAGCTCCTGAGCATCCCTCCACCTGGTGTGGCTGGGAAACCTGGAAAAATCAGGCACCAGGGATAGGAGGAAGACGAAAGGAAAACCAAACGCAGCTCGGGGAGGCGCCTCCAGCCTGGGCGATCTTAGGCTCCAGGGACGCGTCGGCCTGCAAAGCGGAGATCACTCTAGCGGGCGGCTCACCCCTTCCAGGAATTTACCAGGATCAGGAAAACCCACCGCCTGGGAATCCCTGTGGCCCCATGTGCCGCAGCGCCAGGAGCCCGGGCGTGGCCTTGTCACCCCTCCTTCAAATTTAGATACTCTCTTTGGGTGTCCGCGGGCCCTGGGCTTGGGTCCCCTTCTCCTCCAAATCTGCCTCCACATGGTGGGGGAGGAAGGCTGGACTCCGCGCCCGGGTGCTGGTGACATCCCGGAGTCCCTGCTTCCTGGTCCTTCCCAGCCAGAGGAGGCCGGCGGGGCGGGCCTAGTGACCCATTTCAGTTTTCGGTTTTGCCAGGAGAGCGGCGGAAACCTTTTAAAATAAAAAGCCTCCAGCGGAAACGAGGCCGCTGGGCATCCCGGGCAGGGTCCCCGCGAGCCCCCACCGCGCTCCACCCATGCAACAGCGGGGACCCCGCCCGCGCCGCGCGGGGGACGCGAATCCGCGGGGACTCGCGGCGGGGACCCAGCCGTTGCTTCCACCCGGTGGGGGCGGGGTGCGGGCGGGGTGGGGGCCGGAGCATCCAGGTGGCCGCGCGACTCCCAAGCTTCCCAGGGGTGTCGGCCTCCGCTACGACTCGGACGAGAAATGACTTCCGAGGACCGTCCAGGAGACCCCAGCGCTAGTCTCAATTTAAAAACTAAACGTGGAGGGGGAGGGGGTAATTCATCTTCCGATAAAGGATCCTAAGGCCACATTCTTCCCTTCTCCTGACTCCCCCGTCCCTACCGCAGCGACTCCTCCCGAGGCTGCACCGCCCACTCCTGCCCCGGAAGGTACCCTGCGGTTCCCGGGCGCCGGGTTTCTCCCCCACCCTGCTCCGACCCGCAGTACCCCCTCCTCCTCGCTTCTTCCTGGGGCTCCCATCGCGTGTCCCCGCTTGCCCCGGGACCCCGTCGCCTCTTCCCGGTCCCTCCTCCCATCACTCAATGCCCCAGCCCGGTCAGGCGGTCGCGCACCTTGGGCATCCCCGCCGCTGGTCAGCACTCCGATGGCCTTGCCGGCCCCGGAGAGGTGCTCCAGGCACTTTCGGAAGGAGACCTTGCGGTTGGCGACATCGTCGTCGTCCATGGCGAGCAGGCCGAGACTGAGCTGGGGCGGGTGCTCAGCAGGCAGTGCCCCCGCCCGCGCCGCCGCGACTCAGAACCGTCCGCCCCGCCCGCTCGGCGCGCGCCAATGGCTGGCCAAGGGCGGGCTCCGGGGCGGGGCGGGGCGGCCGGCACGACGGGCGGGGCTGGGGCGGGGCTGGGGCGCGCCGCCGGCCAGTCGGGGAACTCTGCGGTGGGGGGTTTCCAGGGTGGGGGACGCCGCAGGTGGGGGGAGCCACGAGGGGAACGGGAGGACCCAGCGCAGAAGGTGGGCGGCAGTAGCACAGAGGGGGAGCGCCACAGGTTTGGGGGTGGGAGTGGACCGTCTCAGAGGGGCAGTGCTGCAGGTGGAGGGCGCAGCGCTGGTGGGAGGAGGATCAAAGTCCGCTCGGGAGCACCCGCGGGGGAAAGAAAAGCATGGCAGGTGGGCGGAGCCACAGTAATTGTGGGAGCATTGCGGGCGGCGGGGAGCGCCGCAGGTGGCGGCTGTACCCCGCTGGGAGGAGCCTCGCAGGGGGCAGACGTCACCGGCGCTGGGTAGGGAGCATCTCAAGTGAAAGGGAAAAGCACCACAGGTGGGTGGGAGCTTTGCAGGTAGGAGAGAGCTCCGGGGTAGGGGCGCGGGGTGGAGAGAGGGCAGCAAGTGGCGGAACGTATCGCAGGTGGGCGGAGCATCCTGGGTGGGCGGGATCGCAGCATGGAAGGGAGCGCCATAGGTGGGGGGCGCTGGGCCAGCAACTATTAGGGAAACAGAACCCCAGGGGAAACCCTCCCCGCAGGATTCCTTCCCCCTGAGACGCTCGGGCGCCCCATCTTTTTCTCCAGTTTCCCCAGGTTTCACCTGCGCCCTGAGGTTGGGGGAACGTGCAGCGGATGCTCCAGCTGGTGGCAAAAGTGAGGGTTGGTGACTGGGGACCATCAAGCCCTGGGCCTGACCCCCCTCACCCCCCCTGCTAGAGGAGGAGCAGGAAGTGACCCTGGAGATGGCCTGACTTACACTGTCAGCTGGACCTGGATGCAGAGAAGCCAGTGGGGCCCGTGGGGGGAGGGCGGGGGGCGCAGGGAAGATTTGGCTGGGGAGAATAGACCAAAGTTCTTACCTAAGGAAACTGACTTGTACCTGTGTTGTCAGCCGGGAATCTCCAAACGGAAAACATTCGTACCCAGTATCATGGGGGAAGGATGAAGGACCAGCGGACTTTTCACAGAGCTCAGCTCAATGCCAGTTACCTGCTTTGGGTATGGAGCCCATCCCTTTCAGGGGCCTAGGGTCACCAGGCACCCAGCACTGTGCTTGGAGTGCAGGTTACCCCAAGAAGAGTTTCAGAGATGCCCCGTTGACAGTTCATGGTAGGGATGGCACCAGGCCTCAGCCTACAGATAGAGGCTCAATAAATGTTTGTCTGGTGGATACAAGAGGGAAAAAGAGCTCAAGGCAAGACTTGTGGAGTTAACCGGAGACGTCTGTAATCGCAGAACCAACAAGCTATCTGCACAGGGCCACTCCGCCAAAAGATGGTGGTACCCAGAGTCCGCACCTGCCTCCTCCCAGCTACACCTGATCCTCTCGCTCATCTCTCTGAGCATCAAAAATTTATTGTAAGACAGAAAGAAATGCCTGCCTTCCACAAAGTTGGAGGTCTGACCTCTCCTGACCAGTATTATTGGTGAACCCCTCAACCCCATGGCCATCAGAACGACCCTGGCCTGGTTTTTCCCAGCCCCACCAGAACCACCAAAGCCCAGCTTTGGCATGCAACCAGGTAATATGCGTTTTTCTTAACAAGCTCCGCATGTGTTCTGATGATTACAAAGCCCGAGAGTGACTGCTCCAATGGATTGAGCCTGAGCAGCACAGGGGCGGCTGGAAAGGAACCCTGGGCCTTTTTGGGGTGGGGGGCAGGTGCCCTTCACTCTCCCAGGGCAGGGGAGGAGAACCAGGCTGCACCCAGAGGACCTGCACCCCCAGCCCAGGATCTGTGCTCTAGAATCACCCACTCCTGCCCAGAGCATCCTGCATTGAAAACATCCGGGCACGCTGAATTCTGTCTTAGCCAAAAGGCCTTTAACTTCTTATACAATTGGTGTTTTTGTGATGTTAAGTTAGAGATTGGCCATCTGTCATTGAATTGTCTGTAATATAGAAAACAAAGGATATAAACGGAGTCCGGTCATGACAGTGGGTTAAGTAGATTATGGCTAACAACATACACTGGAATAATTTTCAGCTGTTGTTACTATTATGAGCATAAACATTCACGGACATGGAACTATGTCCAGGATCTTTCCGCAGAGGCAAATGCCGTGAGCCCACGCATGTGCGTGCACACGTGTGGGCACATGTATGTAAACAGATCTAGATATGTCCGTTCTCTTTCTTTTGCTTATTATGGGTATTCTCTTATTCTGCACCCAACAAGTATTGTTTTGGAATAAATATGTGATAGTTAATTAAAAAACAATAAGGTTGAGATTCGTCAGATGCCCGAGGCTCTGTCTGTTTTGCAAAAGCTAAGGTCCATGTGTGCAGAGTTGTAGCTCAGGAGGGTCACCCATCTCTCTCCCCGAGCTGCGCCCCAGAGCCCTGACCCGTTGCTCAGGGTATCAGAATACCGTGTGCAGGGACCGCCAGCGAATGTGGGGAGACAGAGCCGTCTCCTTTCTTCATCTCTTGCAGTATATGTTTTAATAGTTCTTCAACCCCTGCAACTGGATGGTTGGGGGGGGAGGGTGTTGTTGTTTTCCTTTTTGTAACTTTGGCCTTGGAAGAGAATCTCTGATACAGAGGGGACGACCGCGTGCCCCACTGACTGCATCTCTTACCTCCCGCAGGACAGGACGTGTGCGCGATTTCTCCTTTGCTGCCTAAAAATTACCAGCACACGCTTCCATCACAGGGAGAATTGTCCCAGGGTCAGGAATGCAGGTGGGCTGGGCTGGCCCCTGCCCAGAGCCTGCCACAGGCGGCAGCCGGTATGCGCTGGGGGTCTGGAGGCTCATGGGAAGGCTCTGCTCCTCACACCCCACCCCCTACCAGGCTGCTGGCAGGATTTGTTTTCTTCTAGGCGGCTGGAGGAAGGGTCCCGGTCCTTCCGGCCTGCAGGCTTTAACTCTGCCTCTCATCTTGGCAATTTCCTTCCCTTCCAGGCGTCCGGCTAACTTTGAGCTAATCTGCAACCACACGCCATGGTCTTGCCTTTTCCACAGGCCTCACGGTCCCTCTCCTCCTTCCTAGAACTTGGAAAGTCCACACACCAACGCTCAGTCATCCGCTAAACTAGGGAATGCGGCCAGCACCCCTGCCTCCCTGGGCCGGGTATCACTCAGTGTCCTTGTCCAAATTTAAAAATAATTCTGCTCTGCGTCTGACAGCTAAGCTTTAAGTTATATATAGAACAGTTGTATGCTCTCCAAGACTATCTAGCAATGGGGGGGAGGGGAATTGAGGGGAGAAACAGTCTCACTATTTCTCCAAGTGTGTGTAGTTCAGAGTTTTGATCCTCTGGGCATCTCCATTAGTAACCCGGAGCCTCTCACTGAATAACTTCATGTCCTTTGAAGTATGCTGGTGCAGTTTGGCTAACGGGGACTTCCCCATACTTCCAGCACGGTGAGCATGACAGGAGGCCACAGCCATGCATGCGGCATCCTCAGTGAGTAGGTGGAGGGGTTGGTCTGTTGTCCTTGAGGAACATCATCTGAGCCTTCCCGTGCTTGTTGGCGCTTCATCCCTCAGAAAGCAGAGGGCAAGAAGGACGGTTGTCCTGAAGCATACATTATAGGGGGATTGCCCAGTTAGAAAAGCGATTGGGATTCTAGCCACATGACAGAGTGATGGATACCTTCACGAAACGAGCCAGACATTCCGTTACACAGGACTCTGGGCATGTCTCTGGCTAAGGTTAGCATTTGACTCTAGCGAAATCAGAGAAGCAGATCTCCCGCCCAGATGTTGGGGGGCTCAACCCATCGCCTCCTGAAGAGACTAGAAAGGCAGAGGGAAGGAGAATTTGCTCTCTCCGCTTGAGCTGGGACACGCTGTTCTCCTGCACTTCTGGTCCCTGGCCTTTGGGTTTGGACTAGAATCACACTCGTGGCTTTTCTGGTCCTCCAGTCTACACATGGGACATCATGGGACATCTCAGCGTCCATAGCTGCCTGAGCCAATCCCGTACGAGAAACCACCCGGGATGTGTGTAAGGACACCCCATCGGTTCTGTTTCTCCAGAGCATCTTGGCTCGGACTCACTGCCTGATTAACTATGTGTTCCCCGTGAGCCGTGAGATGCTCAGTCTGAATACTGATTTGCAAACTGCCCCTGCCGACCTCTGTCCTCTGTTGGCGCTTGAAGGTTTGGGTGTATACTGCCTGGTTTGTAGGGCTCCTTATCAGAATTGAGAGGATGCATGCCCAAGGGCATTCAAGGGCCAACTGTCTGAAATGTCTGAAAACCGAGCAAACCACAGTAACCCATTTTCAGTTTGCAAACGGGCACGCAGGCCATGCGCGTGTTAGAGGCACGGGCCAGCATCCCGTGGGAGGTTTTAACAGTTGGGATAAACTTTCCAAGATTCCGATATAAGCCACAGACCTCCTCCGCCCCGAAGTACATACATGCTCATGGGACCAACACATGCTGCAAACATCTGAGGGGACTCCCGGGTCAGGGAATGGCCAGCGCTGGCCCAGGGCTGACGGCTGGAGGGCAGAGCCGGGGTCGCAGGCCCAAGGAGCAGACATCTCTGGCTTCTAATCGGTCCCTGGCTGCCCACCGGCACCCCCTCTTATCTTAGGAGGCCAAGCCTGGCTGGTGGTGTTTGAGCCCAGGCCAAAAAGGGACAGGGCCCTGCCCCCTGGGGAGAAAGCTGGGGGTCCTGGGCCTGAGTCTGTTACCACATTGGCCATTTATGCTCAGACCCCCCCTCCTGTCCCCTGCAGCCTGAGAATGACTTCAGAGCTCTGGGTTTCTCCCGCTGAGAGGGGGGCATGGGAATGCTCCTGAGGCACGGATCCCTTATGAGCCCTCTCTGGCCCCAGGGCACTCGCTTGGGCCTTTCCTCCTCTCTTTAGAAGCACTTCACAGTGGAGCATGCTGGTCGCTGACTTTCTCTGCCACGGGGCGTGCTCTCATTGCCTCCTACACAGGCCACTTCCTGCTCGCCCCTCCTCGAGTGGGGTCTCTCCTCAAGTGGGGTCCCTCCTCACATGGGACCGGACAGCCCGCGCGCAGAGGGGCCCCAGTCCCATTTCCCGGGTGCGGCACCCACAGCTCACGCAGGGGCTCACTGCCCTGGGCATAGCCCTCCAGGCCCGCGCTGGCCCCTGTGAAGGGCCATTTCCGGGGCCGTCCATGTCAGCTTGCTTAGCCTAGGCGAGTGGAGGGCTTTAGACAGACAGAGGCAGAGACAGGGAGACGCATTCAGGCGGGCAGGGAGGGACTCAGAAGCTCACTCCCCTGGCCCCGCCTTCCGGACCTCGACTGTCTGGAAACGTCTCCCTGACTGTCCGGGTCTGCCCACATCACTAGCTAACCAGCAAGCTTCCGAAAGCCGTCCCTCCACTTGGTCTTGTTTCTCTGCTGTTGTAAGGGGCAAGGTGCTGCTTCCTAACCCTCCCCGCACCCCCAAACCTTCTCTCTGCTGGGGTTCTGTTGCTGTCAGCCGCCCTTCCGCACGTGTGCCCGTGAAGACAGAGCACTCACCGCCTCCCGGGGGCAGCCAGCTTGGGGTCCCCTTCCCTCCCAGCTTCTGCGAGAAGCCCATACTTCATCTCTCTCTGGGTGGCACGTGAAATGCCAAATAAAGGTCATAAACATCAAGGTTTCTCCTTCCATCCAAGTGCTGGGTCCATGTTTTGCTTTCATTACCCTGGATTAGGGCCACCTTCTTCCCGTGCCCTAGAGATTTCTGGAGGAGAAAGCACTCAGGAAGCCCTGATTCCTCCCCTGCCCTTTGTCAGATAATAGATCCCTCCTGGTGTCAGGAAGGCAGCACGTGCCACCCCCCCCACCCCCCCCCCCCCCCCACCCCCCGCGTGTGCTAAAGATTCAGCCCTGCTCAGGACAGTTCCTGGAAGAGCTCTCGGAGTGCGGACGCTCACCGGAACTCACAGCCTTTACGCCGCAGCTGCGAGGCGACAGCTTCAGGACCCCGGAATAGTCTGCCTCGATTCCTTCCAGGCTTGCCGGAGCCTTCTGTCTCCGTGCACCCCCACCGGGGCTTTAGGCTTCTCTCCCCAACTCCCCAAGAAGCTGTGTTGGCATGAGCCCCGAAGAAAAAAAAAGTGTCTTACGATTACATATAGTTGACCTACAAATCTTCCAAATTCGGAAAAAGAGAGAGAGAGAGAGAGAGAGAGAGAGAGAGAAAGGAAACATTTACAAGCACAGGAATTTTCAGCAAGGTGAGAGCAGATCACGCAATACCCCACAGATCAACCCCATACTTTTCTGTATGACCCGAGCCGGTAATACTCTCCCAGGACATCCGTGAATTCCCCACCCCTCCCTCAAGATGCAACTCAAAAGCAAATGCAGCTAACTGATTCCACCGTGTCTTCTAACTAACCACATGGGCTGGCCCAGCAAAGGAGGGCACCTCCCGGTGTCTTTGTCCATCGGCCTGGCCTGGCCATGTGACCCTATTCTGGAGATGCAAGTTGGATTGATGAGGAGGACTTTCAGAAAGACTGCCTAAAATGAGTCCGACTACCAGCTTTTCTCTCTTCTTGCTGCTTGGAATGCTGATGTGATGGCAAGATCCAAGTCACCACTGGGGAGCATGAGGCACTCTAGAAGATCCTTAGAAAAGACAGCAGAGGGAGCTACGGGGAGGCTTGGCCCTGTGAAGTCTGGACCTGCTGCACAGTGGGGGACTATGGTCTGTCTTCGGAGTCCTTTGATGGAATGGATAGACCTTATGTGTGTAAGCTCCTCTGAGCTCGCATTTTGTGTTCCATGAGCAGAATGTGACGCTCACTGGCGTGTACCTCCTGCTTATATTTTAGGCTGATCCGTAAGGAAACCGTGTGCTCCCAGAAACTCCTAGAGAGTAGGAAGGGTTTTAGGATCACATAACCCATCTTCCTCACTGGATAAAGGAGGACCTGGAGGTGGGAGCGGGGGCGGGAGGATGGTTGTTCAGGCCTAGAACTGCATGGCTTGCCCAGCCTCATCTCTCACTCATCCTCTGGAACTGCTTAGGGGAGGCTGAAGTTACAACCACCCACTGACAGGGGCGCCTGGGTGGCACAGTCGGTTGAGCCCCGGACTCCTGGTTTCAGCTCAGGTCATGATCTCAGGGTCGTGAGATCGAGCCCTAAGTCGGGCTCCACTCTCTCAGCGGGAAGTCTGCTTGAGTTCTCCCTCCTTCTCCGTCCGCCTCTCCCTGCATCTCAAGTAAATAAGTAAACCTTTAAAAAAAAAAAAAAATAGAAATTTACCACCGACGGTGCAAGGTGTTCTCAACATGGCGAGATGCACCTCAGTCCTGGGTCCTTGCCCCCCGCAATGCCGCCCTTCCCCGCCCAAGCCCCCGGGTGATGCTTCTGACCAGACGTGCTCCGCCGTCTCTGAGCCCGTCAGGATCCGGGCCTGCTGTGTGTGGTTTATCACACCCTGACTCAGAATTACTGCCTCCTGGGACTCGCCACGCCTGCCAAGTTCTGATCCGTTCACAGCACCCGCGGGCAGCGGGCTGCTGAGAGAGGGGAATTCAGTAACTGAACAAACGCCCGAGCATCCCCCCCACCCCCCGCTCCACGTTTTACACAGGAAAAAACAATACAGAAGCCCCTCCCTCCACTGCTATTATGTGGTAGAATTATTTCCTCCGTACTTCTTTTCTCAGTATTTGCCCTTAAACTGAGCTCAGGGGCCCAGCGCCGTCTGCCATCAATGCCAGAAAGACATTGCAGACTCCCTTCTTTAAATACAAGTCTAGTTCTAGTTGTTCAATTATCTAGTAGTTTCATTCTTTATTTTATTATCTTTTTGCTTAAAGAGTCTCGGACAGGGAAGGAGATGTCCCTGCCGTTGCCACAGGCAGGGAGAGAGAAAGTTTTTCCCACAGTCAAGTGCACCTGGGACCAGTCTGGCTCTTGAGGCCGGCCTCTGCGTGCAGGACGGTAAGCCGGACTGTGACCCCCGTGCCCGGAAGGACTCAACACTAGGGGACACCCACCTGCTTCATCTGCATGCACGCCTGCTCCCATTTATTTTTAATTTGGCAAACGGTCAGTAGTAAGCCATGAAACCTGCTTTTAGTAACGTCTCCCCAAAAGCAAGAGCTTAGCTGGTGGGTCTGGGGAAAGGCCTTGGACTTTGGTCAGTCCAGCCAGCACTGGGACTAGAACTTCTCTCTGCTGTGCCTCCTCCTTTCTGTTATCCCCTTATCGTGCTCCAGACTTCCTGGGCTCTGTAGCTGTGCTCAGCCACATCCTACACCTGTCTGCTCTGCTTCCTGCCCCACTTTGACGTCCAGCATGAGGATAGCTGGGTGCAGACCCACCCAGAAGGGCAGGAAGCAGATAAGCATTGCTGTGAGCAAGGAAGATAATGTTATTCTGCAGACAGGTGTAATTATTCACTGGGAACAGGATGCTGATTCATCAGGTCTCCTCTAGCGCGGACCACGGGGGTCCCAGGTAATCTGAATGCTCAGTCTGATCCGGGATGCCAGCACTCACGGTGTCCCTGACCCCTGGGGACACTGAGAGAGGTCTGCTCGCTGCTCGACACCAGAGTCTCTGCTCTCCCGGAGCAGAATCTCGTGATTCCAACCTCATTGCCATGACCCATGAGCCTCAACTCCACTCCAAGGCCACTCTGTGTCATTGCCTCACTTGAGCTCTGCCTCTCTGGCTGGCACACAGTGCCTTCCGGGCGTGCTGGCCGGTGGAGCCGCACACAGGAACCTTTGTCCCCGCACTGGCTGCTTGGTCCTGGCGCAGGAGGCCTGGATCTGGGGCTGCCTGGCTCCTGGTCTCCCACTTAGCTCCAAGATTCCGACCTCACGAGAGGGTTCAGAAACTTTCTTTTAAAAACTTATTCTCTCTCTCTCTCTCTCTCTCTCTTTTTTTTTTTTTTAAGGCAGACCACCAAAAAATAAAGCACACAATTAAAGTAAGAAGAACCAACTGGGAGTGGAAAAGTGTAGGTATTGACGTGGAAATTGCACACACACTAGTGGTCAGCAGGGCTCTGGGCAGGGTGGGACGCTCACATTCTGTTTCACCGTCAAGTCTCCCTGTTTGGATGATGGGTTTTGCAGATTTTTTTTCCCCCTTATGTCTAGTGATTTGGAATCACAGAACTAATGCAGCAGGAGCTCTCACAAGTAGGTGGGCGTTTGCAGGTGGACAGAATCATTGGAAACCAATGTGTGAATCAGAGGGCAGTTGGGTACGTGGGGATGAGCAAAAAGGGTGCTGGGTTATTTTGATGGAATTTCCCACCCAAGTGTTAACCGGAGAGACAGACAGAGCTAAACAGACAGGGAGACAGAGACACGGAGAGAGAAATAGAGAGACAGAAGGAAAAGAAGAACAGTTGATCCCTTTTGCCCAAAGATCGGGGACGGACTCTCCTGAGCCTTCCCTTGCAGCATTTTGAAGAGGGGCTGGCGCCATTCAGGCTGCTCCCTTTGTTCTAGATCACGACCATTCTCAGGCTGCTCTGATTCTGCTCTTGACTTTCCATTTTAGAAATGAGGCTGTTTTGCTGAGAGCTTATTTTCACACCTTGTTAGCTACGGCTTGGTGACATTCCAGAAATGACTGTGATTATAGGAGCAAATGGGTGACGTTCTGTGAGACGTGCTTCAGGAGGTCTTCCCTGGAGATGGCTAACTCCAGAAGGGGTTGATGAGCTCCAAGATCTCGTGCAAGCTCCCTGTCTTCCTGGACTGGTTGCCGGGAAGTTGCCCTGTGGGGGGGGGGGGCACGCGTGCAGGCACACGTCTGCACACCCACTCATACGAGGGCAGATTGGCACGTTGCGCCTGTGTCCCTGGCCTTCACGAGCAGGAGCAGCAGGACTCAACGTGTGTCCCGTGTCCGTGAACACCAGGCTTCCGGCCGCAGAACAGCCTGCTTTCCAGGATCAGGGACATTTTTCAAGGACGCAGGCCTTATTGTCCTTTCCTGGGACTTGGCCCCCACCAGATCTTGCCCGGGTATCTCTCTAGTGCACTGACCCTCCCCTGGTGGGGTCTGACCCTTCCTGGGCTCAGAAAGCATGGCCCAGACCCGTGGTGGGATGTCTCAAAGTCAAACCCAGTCCCAGGAGCTTAACTGGCTTCCAGAAATGTGACCTGTGACTAGGAGGACAGTTGAGGTTAGGGAAGATTCCGGGCAGAAGGATATGTGTAGGAGAAAGCAAGCTGTGTGGGCCCACTCCGCAGGTGGGGCCAGCAAGAGTGGTCTGCAGGGGTGAGGAGAGGCTGCAGCCATGCGGAGAGAGAGCCCAGGGAGAGGGGGGAGGAGCAGGTAGAGCAGGGGGAGAGCAGAGGGAGTGCAGGGGGAGAGCAAGGAGAGTGAGGGAGGGCAGGGGACTGTAGGGAGATCAGGGCAAAAGCAAGGAGAGCAGACAGCAGGGAGAGCAGGGTGAATAGTGAGAGAGTAGGGGGGAGAAGGGTGAATAGTGAGAGAGTAGGGGGGAGAAGGGAGAGCTGGAGGCATGCAGGGAGCGAGCAGGGATGGAGGGAGAGTACAGGGAGAGCACTAGTAGCAGAGAGAGTGCAGGGGGAGACAGGAGGAGAAAGAGGGAGAGCAGGGTAGGGGCAGGGAGAGTAAGTGCCCTGAGACCAAGGGGGAGAACAGAGAGAGCAGGGTGAGTAGTGACACAGTAGGGGGAGAACGGAGTGCAGGGGCAGGGCAGGGGAGCAGTTTGGGCAGAGCAGGGAGAGCAGAGGGAGTCGGGGCTGACCATGCAGGGTGGGGGTGAGGTGGGTCCTCCGTGTTCCCAGTCTGCACTGGTGCTGAGTTCCACAGCTGCAGGACCGGCTAAGTGAGAAGTGAAGACAGAGTCGTGAGGTGTGCTCTGTGCTCTCTGCCCGTGGAGTCAGGGCTTCTCCCGGGAGGCAGGAGCTGCCCCCTTGCCCTGTTTGGTCCCTTGGGTGGGGACAGATGGACTCGAACTCTCAGCCCCAGGGCAGGGCACTGATGACCCCCCTCCCTTCCGGACCTTAGCCCGTTCCTCTTCCAGGGAAAGGACATGGTCACTAGGTGGGGACCTGTGGCTTTCCACCAAGGACAAGTCAAAGGAAACGTGTGACTGCGAGGCCAGCAGGTCAGCAGGGCTCTGGGCAGGGGCCCAGGGCTGACGTCATCCTGGGCAGGGACTTCCTTGTAAGGCCAAGCGGGCAGTGGGCAGTGGGCAGCCAGGGCTGGGCTGCAGGGGCGGGGTGGGCTCCCTGGGCAAGTTCCAAAGGCCAGGAAGGGAAGGAGCGCATAGAGCAGGGCACAGGCTGCGGCTACCCTGGGGCCCTACTTCCAGGCAGCAGGGAGGGCTGGGGGGTCCTTGCTGCTTGTAATGTGCTGCCCACATCAGCCTGGTAGGTGGTGACCGGCAGGTTCTGTCTGATGAAAGGAAGAGAGTATGAAGTATGGACCATCCCCGTTCGTGAGCCTGCCTGCTCTCTGACCGCTGCTCCAGCTGCGCGCAGGTCAAGAAAGAGCCTTTGTTGGTGGTTTCCCGGCTTTCAAATAATAGTGTGAGTGACTTCTATTCAGTAAAGCCATTAAAAAGTCTCCTGAGAGTCCCGTACTGATTTGGGAAATGGCTCCCCTGCTCCCTCTCTCCCTCCCTCTCTCCTCTTTTCCAGCTTTGTTGTGCCTTCTGGTTAGGACTGGAAGGCTGGGCCCAGGCCCCCAAAGGCCCACCATACAGGACATAGATCAGGACGGACACGGTCTCAGTGTTCACAGAGGAGGATGCCAGCTCATCTATGAGGCAGCGTGGAGATAGGCTAAAGGAAGGGGCTGTCCGTAAGACCCAGTGGCCCCCTCGCTGCCCCACATGGAGACACTCTCACACATGGAGACAGAGATGTGTGTGCATTTCCATTTTTATCACAAGGGAACCAATAGGAATCCAGGTACGTTGTCTTTGTTCTTTTCCCCAGCTAGCTAAAGTTGGAATTTAGAAAATATCTACATATGTAAAGAGCAATTTCAAATCAATAAGCTTTATATAAGTGTTACTGGGACTGAAATCTTGAGAAAGCAAAATCCTGATCAAGCAGACTTGGAAGTTCATAGATTTCTGGAGAGCTGGCAAGGTTCTGTCTCCCAGCGGCTAAATTTGGCCAAGAACATCGGGAGCCTCTGTTCTGAGCACCATGCGATGCCCCAAGCTAGACAAAGCCTCAGTTTTTCATTGCAATCAGGAAAGTGTGCAGTGTGTGTATATGTGCATGTATGTGGGTGTGTGATACAATATCATATTATATTATTCTTTCAGATTTATCTCAAAATATTAAAAACAACCCTTTGCAGGACACCTGGGTGGCTCAGTTGGTTAGGCTAAGCATCTGACTCTTGATCTCAGCTCAGGTCTGGATCTCAGGGTCGAGAGCTCAAGTTGCACGTTGGGCTCTGCGCTGGGTAGAGATTAGTTAGAAGAAATGATGCTTTGGAATGTGTTTCCATCTGTCCTCACTGCCTTCTGCCCCATTTCTGTAAGTGCGGTCCGTGCTCCTGGGAACCAGCGTCTCTCCGAGGGATGCAGAATCCAGGGTGTCACTTCAGCATAACCCTCCAGCTGACTGTATGCGTATTAAAATCCAAGAAGCACTTCAGTCCCAGAAATGGCCTCAGCTTGTGAAGAAGAGCCCTGGTGTTTGGTACCTGAAGCCACTGACAGCCCCTTAGGGCTGCCCCATATCCCTCCAGCTGTGCCCGCTCTTTCTGCACGCCCACGGCACAAGGGCCCCAGAACCTGCCAGTGGAGCCCTGGAGCCTGCCTCGGGGGACCTCTGGGGTCAGACTGCATCTGTGATCCCCTGATGGGAAAGTTAGGGCCCTGGGTGTCCTCTCCTGACCAGTGTTAGCCACACACTAGGATGGGACACAGTGTTACTAGCCACAGTCTCCGGGCTCTGCTTCGGACATGCAGAACTTACTCATTCAGAGCTGAAATGGTTCCTTCTGACCAACCTCTCTGTCAACCACACCTTCATGACAAAAAAAAAAAAAAAAAACAAAAGAGAGAGAGAGAGAGAGAGAGGAGGGGAAGCCTGAGGGCCAGAGTTGGCTAAGCATCTGCCTTCGGCTCAGGTCACGATCTGAGACCTGATCAGGATCTTCGGATCAAGTCCCATGTCCGGCTCCTTGCTCAGTGGGGAGTCGGCTGCTCCCTGTGCCTGCTGCTCCCCTTGCTTGTGTGCTCGCTCTCAAATAAATAAATAAATCTTAGAACCAGTTGAGGCTCCTGGGTGGCTCAGTGGGTTGAGCCTCTGCCTTCGGCTCAGGTCATGATCTTGGGGTCTTGGGATCAAGTCCCGCATTGGACTCTCTGCTTGGCGGGGAGCCTGCTTCCTCCTCTCTCTGCCTACTTGTGATCTCTGTCTGTCAAATAAATGAATCTTTAAAAAAAATAAAAAATAAGTAAAAAAATAAAAAACCAGTTGAGGGGCACCTGGGTGGCTCAGTGGGTTAAAGCCTCTGCCTTCGGCTCAGGTCATGATCCCAGGGTCCT
>NW_019154145.1:2670081-2703156 GCF_002288905.1 Enhydra lutris kenyoni | reverse complement strand
CCTGGGATCAAGCCCCACATTGGGCTCTCTGCTCAGCAGGGAGCCTGCTTCATCCTCTCTCTCTGCCTGCTTCTCTGCCTACTTGTGATCTCTGTCTGTCCAATGAATAAATAAAATATTAAAAAAAAAAAACAAAACCAGTTGACTTTCAGTTATTTTTCATATATAGTGTGAGGTAGAGCTTAAATTTTATCATTCTTGCTTTTTTCTCATTTGCAATGAACAGGTTGCCCGGCTCCACAGCTACTCGTTGAAAGACTAACCCTTTCTCCCCGAATCATGTCTTCGCTGTAGTTGGAGATTAAAGGGCCCCCAGTGTGAGTGTGTCCCTCAGTCCGCACCACGATCCACCAGCCCTTCCCCTCCCACACCATCTCCTCCTCCTTCTCTCAGGACTTCAGAAAGCCCCAGATAAGGTCCTGTAAACCTTGCTTTGTTTTCCTTTTAACTGGCTTGTGTTTTGAGCCTTCCGTGATACAAGTTTCCCAGGGATATTGGCCTGAAGTTCTGGTGCACTCTGCTTGTTTTTCAAATTGGCTTTGTCCATGTGTGGGTTACACCAGGGAAACGATTTCCCTGAATCTCGAACTCCGTCTGCTCTAAGACCCACCACTGTTTTCCGTACCGACCAGAAAGACACAAAGAAAAAGCCTCTGAGTGTAATATGCACCCTGGGTTGGAGACTGTTATTAGAATGTTAAAAATGTGGCATCTAGCGTTAATGAGAAAGGGTCAAGAGCAGAAAATGATAATGAAAAGTTCCAATTCATTACGGTGGCATCGTGCCCAGAGAGGCGGAAAATTCTCTCCGTCTCATGAAGGAGCAGAATCTCCTTCGGCTGGAAGGAGCTGCTTTCTCTTCTCTAGAAAACTGGGAAACACATCTTCACACAGACACCCAGATACCCAGATGGCCCCCGGTGCCACCTGCCCCTGTATTTCTTGGTTTCTTGTTTCAGTTCTTGGAGATGTTTAGACATTCCTCGTTGGTAACTAATTCATCGTGGAGACATCTGGCACGAGGCACGCGAGCGCTCCCTGCTCTGTCCTATCTTAGAGCTGCGAGAGCCTTGACCTTGGGGTAGTCCGTTGACCTTTACCATGGCCCCTTCCGCATTAGTTCATCTGCTTATCACAGGACAGATTTGCCAGATTATAGTCACGGGTAATTTCCCAGGGATGTGAGGGTCACGTTATGGTGACATAAATACAGCTGGAGGTCATCCCTCGCCCGCTGGGTGTGACGCGCGGCTTTGAACAATCCTGTGTGTATGATCTTCGCCCTCAGATGGTCTTACGAAGCAGGACCTCCAGGACCCGCACTTTACCGCGGGGGACTCCGAGTCTCAGAGGGGTTGGAAACTTTCCGGCGGTCTCACAGCAGTAGTGAAGGTGTGGGGCTTAGAACCTGCACAGCCACGGCACAGAGCCGGGCCGTCACCCCCAGGGGCCCGATCTGCCCCCCACCCCCAAGCTGCTTCACCTCGTGCCTGGGATGCGAGGCCATTCTGGAGAAGTTCACCAGAAAGCTTTACAGATGAACCATAAATTCAGAGTTACCCATACTTGCACAGAGAATATTCGGTTTCCGTCTTTTTCTCACGGCCGTCTTGACGGCTCTTACTTTTACAGAACGGTTGTGGATAACAGTTATGGATACAGTTTTTATCCCTCGGTACTTATCTGTGGCTTTCCACGTTGTGACCTTAATTGTGCAGACTCTTCTAGATGAAGATTCTAGAATCTAAACTACCTGGAACTGTCACATCCTACGGATGCTTCCAAGATCCTGAATTGCCATATTTTTTATACATATTTCCCTCCTCCCATCCCTCCCTAGGTAGGGGCTAGGGTGCATCATTTCCTTTGCCTTTATTTATTATTTTTAAAGATTTTACTTATTTATTTTTTTAATTTTAATTTTAATTTTAATTTTTTTTATTTCTTTTCAGCGTAACAGTATTCCTTGTTTTTGCACCACACCCAGTGCTCCATGCAGTCCGTGCCCTCTCCAATACCCACCACCTGGTTCCCCCAACCTCCCACCCTCCGCCCCTTCAAAACCCTCAGATTGTTTTTCAGAGTCCATAGTCTCTCATGGTTCATCTCCCCTTCCAGTTTCCCTCAACTCCCTTTGCCTTTAGCTATAATCCCACTTTCTCCTTTGTCTTGCAGATGTCCCCACCCCCTTTTGCAATCCTATTAGGCATTGGTTCCTGTGCTCTTCCCTGGAGGGTAAATGCAGGGTTTTATTCTGATGTTTTGACCTCTGCGGTCTTGCCCTCTCCTAGAGCTGGTGAAAGACTTGCCTGGGGGCTCATCTTTTGAAAGCAAACCAAGCCAGTCCAATCCGGCACACCCACCTTCCTCTGCTGACTAAGACACTCCTGGGGCACCATCCCCAGCCCTTACACCTGCAGAGTCAGGTGTCTGACTGCTAGGGACAGCTCCTTCTCCCCAACCCACCAAAATTAATCAAACTAGCCATTCCTAACCCTGTGCGCGTTCCCTCCTGGGTTCCTTCTGGCCGAAACCACAGTACAGGCTCCTGACCACGTTCTGGAATCGCTCCTGGTGCCTCCTGCGCTCCCTAGTGCAGCTGGGCACGGGGGTGGGGAGGGGGGCAGGTAATGGGTGCTACTCCCTCCAGATAAACTGTCTTTTCAAGGACAGTCTTGCTAATCTCTTGGTCTCACCATCCCAACTAATAATAAGACGTCCATTTAAAAATACATTTCCAGAAAGTATTCCTTTCTTCCCATGGGAAATATTTGCAAACTAGCCCGGAACCATGAATGCCTGGTTCTGAATGAGGTGGGGAGACAGTTGTCCTGTAATCTGGTCAGTTCAAATCTTCCAAACACAAATCCTCAAAGCTGAGACGAGGCAGCCCCGCACCTCGTGCTCCCGACACTTGACCGGGAAGGGGCTCGTCATTGCTTCAGCTTCGTGAAACAACATACCTGTACAGGACACTTGTCAGGGGAAAACGTACGCGTTACAAATTAATAGATGCATGGCATCAGTCGCTTTTAAGTGCAGAACAGCAATATTTTTCTCCAGAATCTTACATTTGCTGGAAGATCTCCCTGGTTCTGAGGCGGACGGCTTCCCGGCGCAGACGGGGTTTGTTCTGTGGGAGTCGTTAGCCGCAGGGCGCAGGTCCAGGCTCTGAGGTTACAGGAGCCCTTTAGTGAACGGCTCTCGGTACGCATCTGGCCGGCCAATATAGACATATTATCGTCGAGTGTCAGATGTTTTATGATTGTGTTTAACCCTCATGACATTGAGCTCGAAATGATCCCACAGCGATGTTCCTGAGTCGTGTGGGGTGTGTGGGAGACAGAGACAGACAGACAGAGATGTCCTTGAACAGTCACGGCGCTATTCACACAAAGGACTCATTTTCAATTCCTTTTCTCGGTGGCAAGTGGTTTCCTGGAAAAAATGAGCCCCAAACACCACCCTTGTTGCCATCACAGGAAGAAAGAAACAAATCCTCTAAGGGGAACAGAGGGAACACGCTGAGGGTAGAGATGCGTAATTCTTGCAAATCATGTCCGAAATCTTCTGGAACATATGAAAGGAAAGTGTGGCTTGGCGTAAATCCGCTCGGAACAAGTTTATAACCAAAGACTATACTTAGGAATAAGCATCTGGAAAAGAGAAGGAGGCATCCGTGGCATGAGGTCGGAGACGCAGGCAGGAGTTAAAGAAAACACACTCTGGACCCGTGAGAATGTTCCAGGCGTGACAGTGGATACAGCCCATTCCCTGAGAAGAAGGGGTCAACGGCATCAAGTCTATCTATGGCCCCGTATCCTGTTGTGCTCTGGGAGTACTGGGTTGGTTCTGTTTTCACCAGATTCCACTTAAATACATTCCTGTAGATGTATGGGGTTGATACCGCCTCACAATGAAGACTCTGGTGCCAAAGAATATAAAACATCAGGTTAAATCGACCCCCGACTCCCCACCCCCCCAGGAAGAATCTGACTTTAGGAAGGGGATTCCTGCCTGAGGGTGCCGTGTTTAAGGAGCGTTTCTGACGCATTATTTTTTAGACCATCGTGGGTCTGCCCTAGGCCTTTCTCTGGATCTCATGAAGGCAATGTTTGCTTTAGAGAGAGATGAATTAATTATTACTCTGGGGCTTTTGGATAAACTTGTTAAGGAGATGCTGACTCATGATGAGTGTCTTCTGGAGCTGAGCGTTCCCTCTGGACTCGAAGTTAGTTCCCATGTTTGTAGAAGCATTTGGCCCTTTAAATATTAAGATGGGGGGAGGGTAAAGATGCCAGAGGTTTGTTTAAAAAAAAAAAAATGACTTGATTTAAAACTACACACACAATGTGCAAAGTTGTGGGAACGGTCAGGATAATGGTCGGAGCGGCCTTTGGATTCCCCGGTAACGAATTCATTGTGTGAACTGGGAACAATGGACATTTTGCTATTTATTCGTTTTAGGTTATCTCATTCTTCTAAAGGGAAGATGAGAAAGTGCACATTGCGAGTTCACGGTCTCTAACATAATGTTGGCTATTTTGGTCACAGGGAGCAAATGGAACTCAGCGATGAGCCAAGACCGGACAGCACCGTCTCCACTCTTTCTCTTCGCCCTCGGGGTGCCAGGTCATTCTGACTCACTCCAACTCTTTGAGGTTCCTCAATGCTTTTATTGAAACCAGACTATTTTAAAATTATGTGGTAATCGAGGGGAACTTCCCACCCAATCTCCTGACCGCATCTTAGCTTCCACTTTGTTGAGGATCCCGGTTTATTTGACCTTGAGATAACTGAGATTCTTTGTTGTACTCACTTGATCCTGGAAAGAATTTATATCCTTGAAGTTCCTGTTCACGAGAGATCACGGTGTGTTCAGAAACGTGGGGCTCTGATTACAGAATGGAAGCAGCAAGGAGGGTTGACTCTCCATCCTCTCTTCTCCTGTCATGTCATGTATGTTTGCAGATCAAATCCAACAGCTACTGGGCAGGTCCCCACAAGATACAACTCAGAGTCACCTCAGTCAGCCGTGGGGATCCTAGGTTACAGAAACTTCGTGCTGATGAGTGCTGGGTCTCAAACACAGGACCTCAATTTGACCTTGGACTTTTGCATCCGGATGCATCAAGTGAAAAGTTTTTTCGGTGACTGCCGTGCTATGTGGGGCGCCGCTCTACAGCCCTATGAGCGTTTTTAACTCAAACGCTCACCTCCTATCCCTCTGAGGGAAGCTTGCTTGTGTTTCCCGTAACTAGACAGGGACATGCAGCGACAGACTGACCTTGCCCACCGTCACATACCGGGAGGATCCCGTCCAGCCGGTCTGGCCCACGGCCGGGACACTCGGCCACACGCTCTGCTGCTCCTCTAGGACCTCCTGATATGCAAGCAATTTGGGGTTTTTATGTATAATAAAAAATAACCTCTGCGTCCCAAGCCTGAGCTCGGGAGCGAGTCTCCGGTTGGAGGCCGGCTCAGCCACTTCCTAGCTGGGGGCCCCCCCAGGAAGGGATTTAAGTGTGTCTGTCTTATCCAGGGCTCGGTCTTATCCAGGAAGTGAAGATAAGCCAATCAGACGGGCTGTCCAGATAATTTGAGAGCACAGATCACCCAAGGCAAACACCTGAGTTTCCGGGGCCCTGGGGAAGCAGCTATCAGTAACCATTGGTTAATTATTAATAACAAGGCAAAAGGGTGGGAAAAGCATGGCTGAAAACAAGGAATTTTTGAAACCTGCTGCCCTGCCCACACACAGCTGAGCCTGTGCCTGTGGGTTTTTCCGCCCCTTTCTGGCCGGGCCTGTTGGAGGCGATACCCGAAAGCGCTGCCTCTCCAGTGGCTGAGCCAGGAGGCCGTGAGCCCGTCTGGTTTCCTTTCTTCCCCCAAACACTTCCTTAGTGCCCTGTTTTCCATTATGGATCAGGTTCACGCTGCCTTCCCAGGTATTTGTGGAGTAAATAACACTATTTACTGATAGCAGAAATCTTACCTTTTCGTTCTTTGATAGGTTCAAGGCAAGGAACACTTAAAAAAAAAAAAAAAGAAAAAAAGATTTGCAGTGAAAAAACAAAGAACATTTCTTTTTTTTTTTAAACTTTTATTTATTTATTTTATTTATTTTCAGTGTTCCAGAATTCATTGTTTCTGCACCAAGAAAGAACACTCCGTAAGTCCTCTAGAAGGAACTTCTTAAGTCTCCGTTCACAGGAGTCTGCGTCAGCCTGGGTCTCCCTCGACCCACCAGCTTGACGTCAGCTGTCCTGTTCCTGAGTATGTCAGTGTTCGTGCAGCTTTCATGGCATCATATTGTATTATCGAATATGCACACTTGTTTTTCCTTTTTAAGATTTTATTTATGTATTTGTCAGGGAGAGAGAGAGCACGAGAGCGCAAATGGGGAGCAGCGGCAGAGGGAGAAGCGGACCCCCCGCTGAGTCAGGACTTGATCCCCAGACTTAGGATCATGACCTGAGCCGAAGGCAGACGCTCAACTGACTGAGCCACCTCAGTCCCTGAGGACAGCCACCAGGTGTCCCTGAATCTGCTCACTCCTTATCCAGTATGAGTTCCTGAGTCTCTCCCTGAGTCTGGGGCTGCCACAAACGTGGTTCTGTGGTCGCCGGGCACAGCACCTTGGGCACTCAGGGTGACTACGTCTGCCGTTCGCTTTCAGGTACAGACCACATTCCATTTTGGTCCCCATCAGCAGTTTGAATCGTCACTGTGGATTAAGTGGGACGTGCTCCTCTTTCTCCTACCAGTTTGCGTTGTTGGCTGAGAACCTGCAGGGAGCAACCCATTGCATTTTAAGCTAAAGGCATTTCATCTTTGCGAGGACTTACCACTGTCATCACTGTTGTAAACAATACCCAGGATGGCCGTGGGAGCAATCCGTGCAGGGAGCCAGACAGCCTTCCTGAGAACCCTCCCGGAGCGGGCTCAGAGAGGTGGGGTACCCGTCACGTGCTTATTCAAGTGCTGGTGTTGGGTGATTCTTTTTTTTTTTTTTTAAGATTTTATTTATTTATTTGAAAGAGAGGCAGTGAGAGAGAGCATGAGCGAGGAGAAGGTCAGAGGAAGAAGCAGACTCCCCGTGGAGCTGGGAGCCTGATGCGGGACTCGATCCCAGGACTCCGAGATCATGACCTGCGCCGAAAGCAGTCGTCCAACCAACTGAGCCACCCAGGCATCCCGATTGTGTTGGGTGATTCTTGTTCATCGATACTATGCAGCATTCCAGGACAGTAAGAGCGAAGTAAACCTTACACGTCTGGCGTGTGGGGAACCGTGGATGGTGTTGTTTCAGGACCCACCGTAACAAACTAGTCATTTCACATTTTAAATTAATCGCGCTCTGAATGTAATGCAATGGCAGGCACGCCGGCCCACCCGGATCTGGCAGCAAGAACAAATTCTCTCTCTGCGTTCCTTTCATACAATTGTTTTTGGTATTTTAAAAATAGGTTTAAAGATAGATTCCCAAATAATTTAGGTTGTACCAAAAAATGCAGAATAAATAATGTATTTCTGAGAGAAGTGTTTTCTAGTTCTGAGATGATTTACTGACCCCGTGTGTAAGGCAATGGCGCCAGTGACCTTCATCCCTCTTCACAGAAGGCACCTGAGTGTCTCGGTGTGACCAGACGGCTCCTGCGGGGCCAGGCAGAACCGTCTCACCCCCTCTCAATGAAGTGTTTAAGGTGCAAACCTGTCACTTGCTTAATATGATCTTAAATCGGTCATTTATGATGCCTAGATAGTAGGTGTTTTTGTTTTAAACCTACTTTGTGCTTCACACTCTAATGAAATTGTGGATTACTGAAGAACGAGCAGAGTTTATTTTCTTCAATGAATTAGACAAGTCTCCACTTACCCTTTCTTGAATTTTCTGTGGGATGTGGTCAGTCTGCTCACTTCCTGCTTTACAGGCACAAGTGACTGTTATTCCGGTGGTGGGGTGGGGAGAAAGCACCAATACGGTTGCGTATTTCAAATCCAAGATTGAAACTGCATAAAGTTTTGAAGGACAATTCAACGATTTGTGGTATTCTGTCCGCATTTAAAAAAAATAACTCAAAGTGTTTGATATGAGATTGCTAAATGTAGTCTTTAAGATTATTCTCATTCACAGGGCCTTTTTGATATCGTATTCCTAACAAACATGGATGAAAGTATTTGTGTGAATATGGGGTTTTTTTTTGCATGAATATGTTTTGAAAGCACATCAACATTTAGTTCAATTGGGCCAATCCCAATTTGTTTGATTTTAAACCTTTTCTAATAATGCTTTATTTATATTAAATACAATATCATTCTTAGGAAGTCATGTTTAATGAGGAAGATAAACTAACGGACAGACTATGAGCTGGTGTTCATGCAAAGTTTTGAAGACATAAACACTGGCAATCCACTGTGTACACCATTTAAATTAAGAAGTTAATCAGTAATGGGATGGAGGGTCTAACAGCACCGCATGCACACAGGTAGGAGGAGATGGCACCTATCAATACTGGAATTTTTTTCAAAAGTTGCCCCTCAAGGACTCAACACACAGCTCAGATTTGTTCTGGGGAAGGGTGCAGGCCTACTGAACCAGGATAAGACCACACAGTGCTTGTCTTCTGAGGAGGAAAGGAAATGCCATGTAGAAAGCCCTTTATTACCTTAAACAGTAGGGGTCGTGGGTGGTGATTGTGTCAGTCAGGGAGCTGTAGGTGAGTTGGTTCCCTCAGGGAGGTGTGGAGTGTTGGTTCCCTCAGGGAGGTGTGGAGTGTTGGTTCCCTCAGGGAGGTGTGGACATACCCACCACCTGGTTCCCCCAACCTCCCACCCTCCGCCCCTTCAAAACCCTCAGATTGTTTTTCAGAGTCCATAGTCTCTCATGGTTCATCTCCCCTTCCAGTTTCCCTCAACTCCCTTTGCCTTTAGCTATAATCCCACTTTCTCCTTTGTCTTGCAGATGTCCCCACCCCCTTTTGCAATCCTATTAGGCATTGGTTCCTGTGCTCTTCCCTGGAGGGTAAATGCAGGGTTTTATTCTGATGTTTTGACCTCTGCGGTCTTGCCCTCTCCTAGAGCTGGTGAAAGACTTGCCTGGGGGCTCATCTTTTGAAAGCAAACCAAGCCAGTCCAATCCGGCACACCCACCTTCCTCTGCTGACTAAGACACTCCTGGGGCACCATCCCCAGCCCTTACACCTGCAGAGTCAGGTGTCTGACTGCTAGGGACAGCTCCTTCTCCCCAACCCACCAAAATTAATCAAACTAGCCATTCCTAACCCTGTGCGCGTTCCCTCCTGGGTTCCTTCTGGCCGAAACCACAGTACAGGCTCCTGACCACGTTCTGGAATCGCTCCTGGTGCCTCCTGCGCTCCCTAGTGCAGCTGGGCACGGGGGTGGGGAGGGGGGCAGGTAATGGGTGCTACTCCCTCCAGATAAACTGTCTTTTCAAGGACAGTCTTGCTAATCTCTTGGTCTCACCATCCCAACTAATAATAAGACGTCCATTTAAAAATACATTTCCAGAAAGTATTCCTTTCTTCCCATGGGAAATATTTGCAAACTAGCCCGGAACCATGAATGCCTGGTTCTGAATGAGGTGGGGAGACAGTTGTCCTGTAATCTGGTCAGTTCAAATCTTCCAAACACAAATCCTCAAAGCTGAGACGAGGCAGCCCCGCACCTCGTGCTCCCGACACTTGACCGGGAAGGGGCTCGTCATTGCTTCAGCTTCGTGAAACAACATACCTGTACAGGACACTTGTCAGGGGAAAACGTACGCGTTACAAATTAATAGATGCATGGCATCAGTCGCTTTTAAGTGCAGAACAGCAATATTTTTCTCCAGAATCTTACATTTGCTGGAAGATCTCCCTGGTTCTGAGGCGGACGGCTTCCCGGCGCAGACGGGGTTTGTTCTGTGGGAGTCGTTAGCCGCAGGGCGCAGGTCCAGGCTCTGAGGTTACAGGAGCCCTTTAGTGAACGGCTCTCGGTACGCATCTGGCCGGCCAATATAGACATATTATCGTCGAGTGTCAGATGTTTTATGATTGTGTTTAACCCTCATGACATTGAGCTCGAAATGATCCCACAGCGATGTTCCTGAGTCGTGTGGGGTGTGTGGGAGACAGAGACAGACAGACAGAGATGTCCTTGAACAGTCACGGCGCTATTCACACAAAGGACTCATTTTCAATTCCTTTTCTCGGTGGCAAGTGGTTTCCTGGAAAAAATGAGCCCCAAACACCACCCTTGTTGCCATCACAGGAAGAAAGAAACAAATCCTCTAAGGGGAACAGAGGGAACACGCTGAGGGTAGAGATGCGTAATTCTTGCAAATCATGTCCGAAATCTTCTGGAACATATGAAAGGAAAGTGTGGCTTGGCGTAAATCCGCTCGGAACAAGTTTATAACCAAAGACTATACTTAGGAATAAGCATCTGGAAAAGAGAAGGAGGCATCCGTGGCATGAGGTCGGAGACGCAGGCAGGAGTTAAAGAAAACACACTCTGGACCCGCGAGAATGTTCCAGGCGTGACAGTGGATACAGCCCATTCCCTGAGAAGAAGGGGTCAACGGCATCAAGTCTATCTATGGCCCCGTATCCTGTTGTGCTCTGGGAGTACTGGGTTGGTTCTGTTTTCACCAGATTCCACTTAAATACATTCCTGTAGATGTATGGGGTTGATACCGCCTCACAATGAAGACTCTGGTGCCAAAGAATATAAAACATCAGGTTAAATCGACCCCCGACTCCCCACCCCCCCAGGAAGAATCTGACTTTAGGAAGGGGATTCCTGCCTGAGGGTGCCGTGTTTAAGGAGCGTTTCTGACGCATTATTTTTTAGACCATCGTGGGTCTGCCCTAGGCCTTTCTCTGGATCTCATGAAGGCAATGTTTGCTTTAGAGAGAGATGAATTAATTATTACTCTGGGGCTTTTGGATAAACTTGTTAAGGAGATGCTGACTCATGATGAGTGTCTTCTGGAGCTGAGCGTTCCCTCTGGACTCGAAGTTAGTTCCCATGTTTGTAGAAGCATTTGGCCCTTTAAATATTAAGATGGGGGGAGGGTAAAGATGCCAGAGGTTTGTTTAAAAAAAAAAAAATGACTTGATTTAAAACTACACACACAATGTGCAAAGTTGTGGGAACGGTCAGGATAATGGTCGGAGCGGCCTTTGGATTCCCCGGTAACGAATTCATTGTGTGAACTGGGAACAATGGACATTTTGCTATTTATTCGTTTTAGGTTATCTCATTCTTCTAAAGGGAAGATGAGAAAGTGCACATTGCGAGTTCACGGTCTCTAACATAATGTTGGCTATTTTGGTCACAGGGAGCAAATGGAACTCAGCGATGAGCCAAGACCGGACAGCACCGTCTCCACTCTTTCTCTTCGCCCTCGGGGTGCCAGGTCATTCTGACTCACTCCAACTCTTTGAGGTTCCTCAATGCTTTTATTGAAACCAGACTATTTTAAAATTATGTGGTAATCGAGGGGAACTTCCCACCCAATCTCCTGACCGCATCTTAGCTTCCACTTTGTTGAGGATCCCGGTTTATTTGACCTTGAGATAACTGAGATTCTTTGTTGTACTCACTTGATCCTGGAAAGAATTTATATCCTTGAAGTTCCTGTTCACGAGAGATCACGGTGTGTTCAGAAACGTGGGGCTCTGATTACAGAATGGAAGCAGCAAGGAGGGTTGACTCTCCATCCTCTCTTCTCCTGTCATGTCATGTATGTTTGCAGATCAAATCCAACAGCTACTGGGCAGGTCCCCACAAGATACAACTCAGAGTCACCTCAGTCAGCCGTGGGGATCCTAGGTTACAGAAACTTCGTGCTGATGAGTGCTGGGTCTCAAACACAGGACCTCAATTTGACCTTGGACTTTTGCATCCGGATGCATCAAGTGAAAAGTTTTTTCGGTGACTGCCGTGCTATGTGGGGCGCCGCTCTACAGCCCTATGAGCGTTTTTAACTCAAACGCTCACCTCCTATCCCTCTGAGGGAAGCTTGCTTGTGTTTCCCGTAACTAGACAGGGACATGCAGCGACAGACTGACCTTGCCCACCGTCACATACCGGGAGGATCCCGTCCAGCCGGTCTGGCCCACGGCCGGGACACTCGGCCACACGCTCTGCTGCTCCTCTAGGACCTCCTGATATGCAAGCAATTTGGGGTTTTTATGTATAATAAAAAATAACCTCTGCGTCCCAAGCCTGAGCTCGGGAGCGAGTCTCCGGTTGGAGGCCGGCTCAGCCACTTCCTAGCTGGGGGCCCCCCCAGGAAGGGATTTAAGTGTGTCTGTCTTATCCAGGGCTCGGTCTTATCCAGGAAGTGAAGATAAGCCAATCAGACGGGCTGTCCAGATAATTTGAGAGCACAGATCACCCAAGGCAAACACCTGAGTTTCCGGGGCCCTGGGGAAGCAGCTATCAGTAACCATTGGTTAATTATTAATAACAAGGCAAAAGGGTGGGAAAAGCATGGCTGAAAACAAGGAATTTTTGAAACCTGCTGCCCTGCCCACACACAGCTGAGCCTGTGCCTGTGGGTTTTTCCGCCCCTTTCTGGCCGGGCCTGTTGGAGGCGATACCCGAAAGCGCTGCCTCTCCAGTGGCTGAGCCAGGAGGCCGTGAGCCCGTCTGGTTTCCTTTCTTCCCCCAAACACTTCCTTAGTGCCCTGTTTTCCATTATGGATCAGGTTCACGCTGCCTTCCCAGGTATTTGTGGAGTAAATAACACTATTTACTGATAGCAGAAATCTTACCTTTTCGTTCTTTGATAGGTTCAAGGCAAGGAACACTTAAAAAAAAAAAAAAAGAAAAAAAGATTTGCAGTGAAAAAACAAAGAACATTTCTTTTTTTTTTTAAACTTTTATTTATTTATTTTATTTATTTTCAGTGTTCCAGAATTCATTGTTTCTGCACCAAGAAAGAACACTCCGTAAGTCCTCTAGAAGGAACTTCTTAAGTCTCCGTTCACAGGAGTCTGCGTCAGCCTGGGTCTCCCTCGACCCACCAGCTTGACGTCAGCTGTCCTGTTCCTGAGTATGTCAGTGTTCGTGCAGCTTTCATGGCATCATATTGTATTATCGAATATGCACACTTGTTTTTCCTTTTTAAGATTTTATTTATGTATTTGTCAGGGAGAGAGAGAGCACGAGAGCGCAAATGGGGAGCAGCGGCAGAGGGAGAAGCGGACCCCCCGCTGAGTCAGGACTTGATCCCCAGACTTAGGATCATGACCTGAGCCGAAGGCAGACGCTCAACTGACTGAGCCACCTCAGTCCCTGAGGACAGCCACCAGGTGTCCCTGAATCTGCTCACTCCTTATCCAGTATGAGTTCCTGAGTCTCTCCCTGAGTCTGGGGCTGCCACAAACGTGGTTCTGTGGTCGCCGGGCACAGCACCTTGGGCACTCAGGGTGACTACGTCTGCCGTTCGCTTTCAGGTACAGACCACATTCCATTTTGGTCCCCATCAGCAGTTTGAATCGTCACTGTGGATTAAGTGGGACGTGCTCCTCTTTCTCCTACCAGTTTGCGTTGTTGGCTGAGAACCTGCAGGGAGCAACCCATTGCATTTTAAGCTAAAGGCATTTCATCTTTGCGAGGACTTACCACTGTCATCACTGTTGTAAACAATACCCAGGATGGCCGTGGGAGCAATCCGT
Organism: Enhydra lutris kenyoni; assembly: GCF_002288905.1. Lineage (NCBI taxonomy): Eukaryota > Metazoa > Chordata > Mammalia > Carnivora > Mustelidae > Enhydra > Enhydra lutris. The sequence goes on along the minus strand of NW_019154145.1, from coordinate 2,689,465 downwards.
GCAGGGAGCCAGACAGCCTTCCTGAGAACCCTCCCGGAGCGGGCTCAGAGAGGTGGGGTACCCGTCACGTGCTTATTCAAGTGCTGGTGTTGGGTGATTCTTTTTTTTTTTTTTTAAGATTTTATTTATTTATTTGAAAGAGAGGCAGTGAGAGAGAGCATGAGCGAGGAGAAGGTCAGAGGAAGAAGCAGACTCCCCGTGGAGCTGGGAGCCTGATGCGGGACTCGATCCCAGGACTCCGAGATCATGACCTGCGCCGAAAGCAGTCGTCCAACCAACTGAGCCACCCAGGCATCCCGATTGTGTTGGGTGATTCTTGTTCATCGATACTATGCAGCATTCCAGGACAGTAAGAGCGAAGTAAACCTTACACGTCTGGCGTGTGGGGAACCGTGGATGGTGTTGTTTCAGGACCCACCGTAACAAACTAGTCATTTCACATTTTAAATTAATCGCGCTCTGAATGTAATGCAATGGCAGGCACGCCGGCCCACCCGGATCTGGCAGCAAGAACAAATTCTCTCTCTGCGTTCCTTTCATACAATTGTTTTTGGTATTTTAAAAATAGGTTTAAAGATAGATTCCCAAATAATTTAGGTTGTACCAAAAAATGCAGAATAAATAATGTATTTCTGAGAGAAGTGTTTTCTAGTTCTGAGATGATTTACTGACCCCGTGTGTAAGGCAATGGCGCCAGTGACCTTCATCCCTCTTCACAGAAGGCACCTGAGTGTCTCGGTGTGACCAGACGGCTCCTGCGGGGCCAGGCAGAACCGTCTCACCCCCTCTCAATGAAGTGTTTAAGGTGCAAACCTGTCACTTGCTTAATATGATCTTAAATCGGTCATTTATGATGCCTAGATAGTAGGTGTTTTTGTTTTAAACCTACTTTGTGCTTCACACTCTAATGAAATTGTGGATTACTGAAGAACGAGCAGAGTTTATTTTCTTCAATGAATTAGACAAGTCTCCACTTACCCTTTCTTGAATTTTCTGTGGGATGTGGTCAGTCTGCTCACTTCCTGCTTTACAGGCACAAGTGACTGTTATTCCGGTGGTGGGGTGGGGAGAAAGCACCAATACGGTTGCGTATTTCAAATCCAAGATTGAAACTGCATAAAGTTTTGAAGGACAATTCAACGATTTGTGGTATTCTGTCCGCATTTAAAAAAAATAACTCAAAGTGTTTGATATGAGATTGCTAAATGTAGTCTTTAAGATTATTCTCATTCACAGGGCCTTTTTGATATCGTATTCCTAACAAACATGGATGAAAGTATTTGTGTGAATATGGGGTTTTTTTTTGCATGAATATGTTTTGAAAGCACATCAACATTTAGTTCAATTGGGCCAATCCCAATTTGTTTGATTTTAAACCTTTTCTAATAATGCTTTATTTATATTAAATACAATATCATTCTTAGGAAGTCATGTTTAATGAGGAAGATAAACTAACGGACAGACTATGAGCTGGTGTTCATGCAAAGTTTTGAAGACATAAACACTGGCAATCCACTGTGTACACCATTTAAATTAAGAAGTTAATCAGTAATGGGATGGAGGGTCTAACAGCACCGCATGCACACAGGTAGGAGGAGATGGCACCTATCAATACTGGAATTTTTTTCAAAAGTTGCCCCTCAAGGACTCAACACACAGCTCAGATTTGTTCTGGGGAAGGGTGCAGGCCTACTGAACCAGGATAAGACCACACAGTGCTTGTCTTCTGAGGAGGAAAGGAAATGCCATGTAGAAAGCCCTTTATTACCTTAAACAGTAGGGGTCGTGGGTGGTGATTGTGTCAGTCAGGGAGCTGTAGGTGAGTTGGTTCCCTCAGGGAGGTGTGGAGTGTTGGTTCCCTCAGGGAGGTGTGGAGTGTTGGTTCCCTCAGGGAGGTGTGGACTGTTGGTTCCCTCGGGGAGGGGTGGACTGTTGGTTCCCTCGGGGAGGTGTGGAGTGTTGGTTCCCTCGGGGAGGTGTGGAGTGTTGGTTCCCTCGGGGAGGTGTGGACTGTTGGTTCCCTCAGGGAGGGATGGACTGTTGGTTCCCGCAGGGAGGCCAGTTTATTCAAGCTGCGTTTATTTGCAGGTGCTCCCTGGGCTGGGTTTCGTTTTACTTCGAGCTGTCCTGAGATGGCGCTCCCAGGGACCTTTGTATCCCCTCTAATTTCCTGTCTGTTGCTCAATTTTGAGCATTCCGGCACTTCGTGTATATCCTAACTTCTGTGAGCCGGCTCCTGGAGTGTTATCAGGAAGGCTGTCTGCTCCTTTTATGGAGTGCTCCCATGGCCATCCTTACCCCGAGTCCTCCCCGTGCCCCTCATCGCCACCTGACACAGTCTGTCCCTGTTGCTTCGCTCCGTCCACCTCCTTGCCCGGTCCGCGCTGAGTCATCCGGAAGGGCTGTGATATTTGATTTGTTTTGTTTCTACCACGGGTGTTTTGGAGATTCTCTCTCCCTCTCTGCCTCTCGTCCCTTCGCTTTAAAATAAAATCATAAATCTTAAAAAAAAAAATCAAACACTTTATTGATGTGTGATTTTCCCCTAAAAATTTGCACATATTTAACGAACACAAGGTGATGTGTTTGGAGGAAAGTGTGCACTCCTTTCTGCCGCTTTTGAGTGCACAGCTGCATGGCACAGGAACGAGACGGAGGGAAAGCTAAGCCCGTTGAGCGGGGTCCGGAAGTTCCCTCCTGCCGCTGACCTTCCAGAAGAGTGCGTTGATTGACTTCTGAATCCCGACCACCAGGAAGATTTTCAAAATGTTCAGGGATGATAGAGGTCGATAACTTTTCTTTAGGCTCAAGGATATTCAAGCAAACAAAACAATTGATCATCTTACCTTACTGAGATTTCATAGAAGGGTTTTTTTGTCTTTTTTTTTTTTTTTTTCTTTAAATCGGTGCCAGGATGCCATCACACTCCTGGAACCGGGTGAGTGTGTGCGCGCGCGCGTGTGTCTGCTTAAGCAGAAGTGTGACTTCACTTCCGAATACTGTTCGATCTTCTCTGAAACTGGCCGGTGTGGCCCTCATCTCCCAGCAAGCGTGTTTCATCCTATTTCTCCGCGGACTGCTGTGTCCTCTGAACTGCACTGCGGTTAGAGGCAGGTGCCCGCGAGCGTCGGGGTGGAATGGGTGCCGTCAGAGAGAGGAAGGGTCCCGGGGCGAGTGGGTGCTGGGTGCTGCCCTCAGGCGGAGGGGATGGTGCAGAAGGACACGGTGCGCGAGCGGCATCACACGCGGGGGCTCGCGGTGGGTCAGGTGCAGGGCGGGGAGGGGCCGTGAGGCCGGCGGGAGGTGGGAAGGAGCTTCCTGGAGGCCACATGCCTTCGGTCCCCAGACAGTGTCCAAGCAGTGGGCAGCCCCGGGGAGTTCGCGGACAGACACCAGCCCTTTCCCACTGCGGGAGCACCCCGCCCGGGGCCTGGAACCTGTTCATCTTTGCACATGCGCTGTCTCACCTCCTCGCTCCTCCCCTCTGCGCGCTCCGTACCCATTTATCGAGTGCCTGCTGTGTGCAGTCGTGTGCATATCGACTGGGTGCACTATGGCCTGGGCACCCAGTCTTCCTTTTATTCAGGGAGGATTTCCCTGTGTTGGAAATTATCACCTTGGTGAGTTATCTATTCAGGTAAGATCCCTAATTTATCTTCCCCTCCCAAAGACAGGACCAGGAGAAAGAGGTCTTTATAATAGAGTCTTCTATGCTATCTGATAATTAATCATGAGAATTAGCAGCTCACACCATCTGATGTGGTCAATTTGGGGCATTAGGATGGGGTAGCAGAGGACTGTCCCGATCAGCCTGGCTTTCCTGGCTAGGATTGAATTATTTGCTTTATTGCCTTTTACACCAATGTGAACATCATGTGTCTTTGTTTAGTGAGATAAGGAGAGGATATAACCTTCTAGTTGTCACAGATAAGGCCTATGTTATGAAGATAATTTGTAAACCCAAAATTTGTTTTGGAAAAGTTGATTTAAGTAATCTCCACACCCAACGTGGGGCTAACATTCATAAGGCCAAGACCAAAGTCACATGTTTTTCTAGCTGAGCTGGCCCGGTGCCCTGGCTGGTGGTTTTGGCCACCAAACCCCAAATACCAGAAGAGCTTTTATCTAAAAACATCTGAGACAGAATTTAATATAAAAATGGAAGAGTTTAATCATTAATACAGCATGAAACACGTCAAGGACTCTCATGCAAATGGCAGAATTACAATACCAAAAGAAAAGGTAATCAAACATTTAGAGGCTTCAAGTATTTAAAGCAAAGTGAAGGAAATATTTAAAATTGTGAGACCCTTTCTTTCCACCTTTGAGTGAGCAAAGGAGCCGATCTTTGGCCGGAGGACACATTCTCTGTGACCACTGTCTCCCTCGGCCAGGACCGGGACCAGCGTGGAAACCCTCCTGCTCACCTTCCCGCGTTCTGCCATCCTGGGACATCAGGGCGTTTCTGCTGCTGGAATGTGACCCTTCTTCCTGTGTGTCAGGACCTCTGGTCCCAGGAAGGGTGACGTGTTGACATGTGGGTGATAGACAAGCTTCTTTCTGAGAGCATGTAACTTGACCCACGCGGAGTCATTCCAAACACATTATCCCAGAAATTGTGTTACTTAACAGAAACGAAACTAGATTATTGGGGTATAATCACGAGGAAGGGTGCACTTTGGTTTCGAAAATAATAAAATTGTCTATTTATTTTAGCAAACTTGCACAGCAGATCCGAAATCAGTAAAGCATTGCTTTTCCTTGACCCTTATAACTCCTGTGACACCAGGAACTGTAAGAGCAAACTCTCGCTGGGGTCTCCAATCTGCAGGTATGGCTCGAGGGCTTCCCAGAAGTCAAGGTCCATGATAACCTGACAGAGCAGGCCCTACCGGTCTCCCCACTCTGCAGAGGAAGAGCTTTGGCACCGAGAGGGCGAGTAATAAGCCCTGAGGCCACCCAGTGCGTAAGAGGTAGGTCTGGAACTCATTTCTGAGTGGGTGATGTCGTGATGTCTATGAACCACGGTAGGATCCCACCACTCAGGAAGGAGTGAACCTCCCTGAGGTGTGGAAGCTACTCAGAACCATCACAGGTGTTGCAGGTTCCCCAATATCCCAGCTGGGTGCGGCCAAGGCTGCCTAAGTCCGCTCACGTCCCTACTCGCTTCCGCAGCGTCCTTCGTTGGAGTTCCCGCCAGGCCCACTCAAAGCCGAGTCCCTCCTCTGGTCTAAGTTGGGACCAGTTGGGACCAGGTGACCATGGGAAGCTGTCTGATGCCTTGATGGCCTCAGGCAAATGTACGAGTTGCCCATGGCCGCTAAGACACATTATCGCAAATGTGGTGCCTCAAAACTGTACAAATTTAAATCACCTCTTAATCTGTTCAATTGCTTATTATCTCCAGTACTATTAATGGCTTAAAAAGGTATAAAAATCAGTTCTTATCCTACTTAGCAGCAATAACCAGTAAAAACAGAAAATATACCATTTCTCAAAGCAACCGAGTACCAACAAAAGTAAGCAGACAGGAATACAGGCGGCAAGAAATGTATAAAGCTTTTATTAAGAAAATAACGCGGTGTTCTGGGGTTAAGTGTCTGTCTCTTGACCTCCGCTCAGGATCTTGGGGTGGTGAGTTCCAGCTCTGCATGGGGCTCCCCACTCGGGTGGGGAGTCTGGTTAAAATAAAAAAAGAGGGGCACCTGGGTGGCTCAGTGGGTTAAGCGTTTGACTCCTGGTTGGGCTTAGGTCATGATGTCAGGTCGTGAGACCGAGCCCCGCATCAGGGTCCGTGCTCAGTGCACAGCCTCCTTGAGATTTTCTCTCTCCCTTTCCCTTGCCACCTCCCCCAACTTGCGCGGTCTCTCTTTAATAAACAAATAAATAAATATGAAAGAGAAGAACATGGAAGGAAGAAAACTATGGATCTCTATTTCTATTTCTGGCAAGATGGTAAACCAAGCCACTCGAAGCCCTTTCTGCTAGTTACATTTGGAAATGCTGGATTCAGTATAAGGCGGAAATGTAAATTCATGGCTAAGTTCTCAAGAAAGAAAGGAAACTCCCCAGAGGCATGTGAGACAGAGTGAAAACCAGCGCGGTAAGTGCATGAGCAGATGCTGTTTTGCTGAGGGAACGAATTCAGGGTTTTCGCCGCCACCGGACAGGACATCGTGGTTTTTAAGCGCCGCGGCCTCAGGCAGGGAGGTGGGCGGGGTGAGAGCCCTGCAGGGGGCCTCGGGCCTTCAAGGGTCTGTCCCCCGGTGCACACCAAGAACCCGGTGGAGTGGCGGGGGTGGGGTGTTGGTCCCTGACGGAGTCCTTCCAGACAGTAACATGTCCGCTGAGCCACCGAATATTGACTTTGCTTCTTGGGCGGATCGGATCTGAAAGCTACACTCCCCGAGAAGTCGGTGTCTAGGACGCTCAGAAATCGTCTCTGTGACGCCCGCCAGCAGGACACGCAAACCCTCCCTGGAAAAAACATCCCCACGCCCCAGACTACATGGCCTTATCGCCAAGGCCGCTGAAGATGAGCTCACAATTCCAAATACGCCCACATGCACACACACGCGCACACAGAAAATTCCCCAGGAACGTAATATCTGGTAGTTCTGGGGGCGTCAGGAAGTTCACGGTGGGTTCACTGGGATCAGAGGAAGGTGTGGCTGGCTGGAACCTTCCTCCAGCTCTCGGGGGTGCGGGGGGGGGAATCTGTTTCCTTCTCTCTTCTGGCTTCTAGAAGACCCTGCTTTCCACATCTTCAAAGCCAGGAGTCCAGCTTCCTCTCTCGTCCCTGACCCCTGTCCTCTAAGGGTCCTTGTGGTCACACTGAGACCACCTGATAATCTGGAATAACCTGATCGTGTCAAGATGAAGAAGACACATGAGTGTCCCATAAGCCCATGGAAAGACGTCCAGCATCACTCACTATCGGGGGATGCAAATCAAAACCGCGTGAGCTGTCCCCTCACACGTAAGACGCCTACTACAAAAGACAAAGAAACCCTCCAGATAGCAAGTGCAGGGGAGGATGTGGAGACACCGGAGCTCCCATGGCCCACGGGTGGGAAGGCAGAACGGTGCACTGGGGAGACAGAACGGTGGGGTGCTACCACGCCACCCGGCGCCCCACTTCTGCGTGCACGTGCACGGAGCTGGAAGCAGAGACGTGAGCGATACTCCTCACCTGTGTTCCTAGCAACAGGATCCGCAGTAGCTTTTCAAACCAATCTGAGTGGTTATCGATGGACGGTGTCTTGTGTCCGTACGACAAACATGATTCAGCCCCCAAATGCGAAGGAAATCGGACACCTGCTACAACTGGGACGGACCGAGGACGTTATACTCGGTGAAATCAGCTGGTCACCGAGGGACGGATAGTGTCTGATCCACGTATCGGTGTCCCTGGAGGATCGAATAATGGACAGAACGTAGAACAGGGGGTGTCGGGCTGGGCAGGGGGTGCGGAGTTAGTGTATTCTGGGGACAACGTTTCAGTTTGGGGCGATGAGAACGTTCTGTAAGTGAGTGGTGGTGACGATTGTACAACACGTGGGTGTGCTTAATGCCGTTGAATTGTACACCTTCAAATGGTTAAATGGTAAGTGTTACATTACAGATATCTTACCACAACAGTAAGAGATTAGCAACACTTCTTTCAATTTTAGCTTTCTTGTCCTGGTTTTATTTATTTATTTATTTATTTTTTAAAGGTTATGCCAACATCATACTTTCAGTTCCCCAAAACAAGTACCATTTCCTTATAAAACAATTGCACAAGACACTTGCCCAATTTCTTAGATAATCATCTCTGCTAATATTACGAGTGTTTATTATTTAGGACACTTTCTAGGAAGCCTAAAAATCCCAGATCAAAGATGGGTGTGTGGTCACTGGAAAGCAGCAGGCTTGCTTCATCAGAGGGTCAGGAAGAAGTCAGGGCATCAGCAGCGCGTGGTCTTAAGGACTCGAACAATGAGCTTCAGACTCTGGGCTGAGCACGGACCTGCACGGACAGCAAGCAGCGAGGTGTCCCTCATCCCTCTTGTATAACCCGGTGCTCGGCCCTTGGCAGAGTAAAACTTGTATTTGGGGAATGAATCCCTGAATGTCCTTTTGAAGTCACTTCCGAGTGGATTAATCCTGAAGACACAAAATTTGTTCTCTCAGGGGCACCTGGGTGGGTCAGTCAGTTAAGCAGGTCTGATCCCAGGGTCGTGGTCCCAGGGTCTTAGGATCGAGCCCCGCATCAGGCTCCTTGCTCAGTGGGCGTCTGCGTCTCCCTCTGCCTGCCGGTCCCCCGCTTGTGCTCTCTGACAAATGAATAAATGAGATCTTTAAAAAAAATAAACTCGTCCTTCTGAAGGTTTACGGAATTCACGTGACGTTCAGTTCTGCGCAGCACGCTGGGGCTTTGAGTGACCAGAACACGACTGGACCCCAGGTGGGCTTGACATTTTGGGTCAAGAGGTCAGACACTGCCCCGGGGACGCAGCGGCAGGGACTTGGGACCTCATAGGGAACAGCCTCGCCGGACCTGGCACGGACCTGTGAGCGGGGCACGGTCATCCGTTTTGGGGGTTGTGTGACACAGACTCCGTGTTCTCTGTCTGTAGCTTGGGGCTTGGGGAGCAGAAGTCCCAGCTGCTGCGTCCCGTTGGAGAGGACCACTGAGGACGCTGCTCGGGACAGCTGTGCGCGCCGTAACATGTGATGTAACGTGATGAATCTGGAAGCTTCAGATGTCAGCGTCTGAACGTCCCGGCGTGGAACTCGAGGCGCGGCTGCGTGGACAGTCGCCACCCGGTTGGTTGATGCCATCGCGGCGTCTCCTGGGAGGCAAATGGTGGGATGTTCACTCTGCGTGAACACATACCTGGAGGCCCCTGGGGCCCCAAGAGGTAAGGGATTCCTTCGAAACCCGAACCCGCTCCGCAACACGCAGTAGCTCACGGCTTCTTTCTGGAGCCAGAGGGACCTGCTCTCCCCGGGGTCCTCAGCTGGGGGAAGACGAAGACTTCTCCCCCGCGGCCGTGTTGAGCTGCAGTGGTCGGGGCCCAGGCTCGCGAGTTCCCGGAGCGGCGGCTGCTTCGTGGCGGGGACAGAGCCGCCTCCTTTCTGGTCCTGTTCGGCGGCTGCCGACGAGACCTCAGCCCTTAGCATCTTCCGGGGGTCGACGCCCCTGGACAAAGGTCACGGGACCGTCTTCTGGGTTGGGGGACCCTGACAGGTGTTGCCGCTGCACCTCACAGCCCCTTTCTTCCCGTCAGGACCCTGGTTGTGCTCGGGTGTGAGGAGGGGTGACAGCGTTTGACGATAACGAGCCCCACGCCCCCCACAGTCCTGGGGACGGAGCTGCGACGAGTCTGAACTGGTCAGGCTCCCTCTGCCTCCTTTGCTGGGGCTTGTTTTGGGGTAAGTCACCCCACTGTGGCCAAGGGTCCCCATGGGAAGGGTGCGGGGAAAGGTTTCTTCTGTGGAAAGGGGAGCTCTCGGCGTGAGGACGTGATGCTGCAGACAGGTTTGCTTTTTGTGACCGCGAGCTGGAAGCCAGAGCTGAGAAGCCGACCCAGAGGGGGCTCTTCTGGAAAAGCCTCGCTTCCGAGCGCCTTGTTGCCAGGAGAGTTCCACGTCCTTCTCGGTTAGCCTCACCCAGCAGGCGTTTTGTTACTTGCAACAACGCAAAAGCAAATGTACCCAACTGGCCTGGTACCTAGAAGGTTACCACTGAAGAGAGGGACAAATCCTCGATTGACTTTGGCCAGAGGCCCCCACCGTGTACGTCAGGAGCAGGTAGAAGCACACGCATCTGTACAGGTGTGCGCGCAGGAAGGGAGTGGAGAGGCAAGGTGAGTGTGACCTTCACGGGTGAAACGCGCACTCAGCCCTTCAGGTGCTCGTCTGCAGGACGCAGGACAAACCAATGACCACGTGTGACCGTCGTGATCATTCTGAGTTTCTGCTCCTACTTCCCACGCTTCAGATCAGCGTCCGCCCCTCGGCCCCTCACGACCTGGGCTAACCATCACCAGCAGCAAAGCCGGTGAGGAGCATGGAGGTCTGTGACCAGGGAGGGATGCGCGTTCTCCAGGCCCGGTCTCTGCCTCCCGGAATCCAGAACGGCTGCAGAGATGAGGCAAAGACACTCTAAGGTCGGGGACACATCCGAGGACGGGGGCCGGCGTGGTGAGCCGTGGGGCCCCAGCACCGAGGGTGGGGGGATCAGCTTGCCATCGGGGAAGGTTGGAGGCAGCAGGCGTCCCCAGGTGGGCAAGGACCCGAGAGGAGAGGACGGGCCAGGCGGCAGGTCTGAACCTGATTGCTCCGGGAAGTTGGGGGAAGAGATACTGGATTGTAGGAAACTAGTAGCAAAATCGAGCTTGTAAGAATGTGCAGTAGCGGGTCCGATAGTTATTATGAGGAGCTAAATTCTTAAGAGGCGTGGACAGCACTGTTTCAACCTGTTCTCAGCGGGCGCGGCTCTGCCTGAGGCTTTGGCTTCTCTGCCCAGACTGGATTGAGGAGGAGACCTGGGACGCGGAGAAGTCTGTCCGTATCTAGCAGCTCGGGCTAAGTATGGGATCATCTTTGCTTCAGGTTCCTAGGCTGTTCCACACTCTGGCAGTCCCACCGGGGGGGGGGGGTATGTTCTATTGTGTGGAGGTCCCAGCAGATGCCCGTGACCGCGTCCTTGATGGGCGGGGGAGGACGCTGCTCTTACAGGGCATGGATGGTGGTGGTGGCTGTTGTCCAGTGATCAACGAATGACCCGAACTTTGGGTTGGAAAGAATTAATGGTAAGTTGGCTTGACCATTTTCCATCACTGAAGAGAAGGCCTGTTCATCTGAGTAACCGTCAGGGAAGGTCGTGTCCAAATCCACGAGCTTTGCCTGCGCTCTGTTGTCAGTGACGAATCCGGGTGATTGCAAACAGATTGTTGTCACTGAGCTGAGTCTCACACCTTCCCCACAGATCGTGCTGTCGTGCTGGAGAACCTTTTTCATCCAAAAATGGTTGTCGGTGCTCAGCCCTCCTGCAGCTGGGCCTCGGGTGAGCTAATGCCTCAGCTCCTCCTCCGTGCAAGGGGAGGGTGGCAGGGACGGCTGTGACTTTGGGGGCTGGGGTGGTGTGGATCACCCTCCCTGGGAGCACAAGCCAGACAGGCTGGCCTTAGGGGTGGCCATGGTGGGGGAGAGACTGGGGACGCAGGGCTTCGGCGGGAAGGTCGGGAGTGGGAGAAAGGAGAGAGAGGGAGGGGGACAGGCCGGGAGGGGACAACGCTGGCGGGAAGGGGCAGGGATAACTACTTGGCCCAGGGAGGAGATGTGGGGAGTGCCATGAGGGCCACCCCGTGTTCTCCGCACTCTTCCAGGGCCTAGTGGCAGGTGTGCAGGGAAGACCAGTGCTTTCCTGGACTGGGCAGGGCAAGGCTGAGGGCAAAAGCAGACCCGGGGGCCGCTCCCTGCCACGATGAGGGCCGTGGGAACACTGTAGGGGCAGAGAGAGCCCAGACTTATAATGCAGCATTGGGAGGGGGGCCTGGCGGCTCTGCTCCCGGTGGAGAGCCTGCATCCCTGCAGCTGCCCCTCTGTGCAGCCTCCCCTCTGCTCCCTTCTTTGCTCAGGGAGAGCAGATGAGCAGTTTTTACCTTTGAATCTGTGTATGCGTTTCCCTCCACCCTGCCCCGCCCTGCCCCACAGAAGGCTCCAGATGGGCGGCCGTGCGTCCATCCCTGGGCACCTGCCAGCCCTCGGACAAGACCAGACGTGTGGCCGCCTTCCTGCACCAGCCCCTTCCCACGGGGTCGGCGCTGCCCCCACTGGTGGGTCAGGATGGAGCTCACTGTCCCAGAGCGGCTGGGCAGTAGGGCAGGGACCCTCTGCGCTCACAGCACCTTGGGGCCATCAACTCTTGGAGGGTCTGCCCTTGCCCCCAGGAGGCGCAGGCTTGTCCTCTCTGGAAGTGAGGCCCGGGAGTGCAGGCCCCACTGGGGCTCGGGGTCCTCCGGTCTGTGGACTCCAGCACCCCCACTCACGGTTCCCTGTCAGGGTCTTGTTTGCAGAGAGCGGTCTTGCCGGGGCAGAAAGGGCAGCGTCTCTGTTTCTCTCTCAGTCAGGCCCAGGGCCTGGTTTTCAGGAAAGCTGGCCCTCGGTCTGAAGGAGGCAGGGTCCCGCTAGACGGTTGTCTCCACATCCCCACACCCACCGAGTCCCGGAGGCACTGCGTATGTTGGCACACCCTGCCCGCCTAGACTCCCCACGTGTGGCAGGAGCCGGGCAATGCACTGGCTTCCCCCCGGGGCGGGTCCCTCTTGCCACCTGCTCTATGAGTCCCCTCCTGCAAGAGCCCAGGCCTGCAAACCTGCTTCCTAGGACCGCGTGTGCCCCTATCTGAGCTGGACGTCCCCTGAAAGGTGTCAGGGTGAATTTGTGCACACGCAGTGGGTACCCTTGGAATGCTCTAGAATAACCTCCCTCCTGTTCTTGCCAGATTCTGGTCTTTCTTGTGTTAGTGGAAGGACATGGAGCTGCTTCGACGTCTTTGCCGTCGTAAACAAGGCTCCAGTGCGTGCTCCCACCCGTAGCTCCTTTCCAGTCTGTGTCAGCGCGCTGCTGGCGTGCATACTGGCTTCTTTGGGCGTGCACAGGTGCACTCGCCGGGGGTCAGGCCGGAGTGAACCACATCCCTCCGGAACGGGCACAAACCCCCCTGTTCTCGCTTCCGGCCCGCACCCGCTGCTCTCAGGAGAACACGTTTTGGCAGATCGCACGGCCACTGAGAGAACGGGCCGGTACAGATCTCTGCTCCTTCATGCCCACTTAAGACTAAGTTTAGGATCTCGGTAGGATGGCACCAGATTTGTACGTACGGAGAATGTTCTCGTACGCACGGTTCTGTGTGCGAGGCCATGAAACGCAGTCGGCCGGGACGGGAGAAGCCGCGTGGATTACAGGACGAACCTGGGCCACAGTTGCTCAGCTGGTGGTAAGAAAATGACCTGTTCAACTTCAGGAGGCCTGAGAGGGAGGCTGAGAACGTGCTGCTCCTTCTGGACCACCGGGCGCCCTGCTGCAAACCATGGGTCGTTTTTATAAAGAGAAACACCCACCACCAGCTACTTAGGAACAGCTAGGAGCCCCTGCCACGCAGCTAAAAATATTTGCTGGATGGAAGGGGAAAAGTCATCAGGGAAATAGGCCGGACGTGCCTCCAGTGACGGAAGGCGGAGGAGGGGGAGGAGGCGGGGGGTACTGGTCTCCCGATGTGCAGACTGCGCTCCGGGATGGACGGAGGCCCCGAGGGAGGGAACCCAGGAGGATTGTGGATAAAGGGCAAACTGAGGTAATGCTCTGCCGCCAACTGAAGGGAGGCAAAATGATGGATAAGGAGGTTGGAGGAGCACGTCAAGCTTCAAGCTCCGTGGGACCCGTGCTGCAGGGAAGGCTTAGCTGAGGCCCCCAGGCCCCGCTATCAAAACGTCCTGGAGGGCCTCTCCTCCTGGCTGGGCTCCCAGAATCCATCCTCAGGGCCGGGTGGGTCATTCCCTCCCGTGTCCAGGGGTCACTACTGATGTGAGGGTGATGACAGGCCCCTGTTTCCTCATGCTCCTACGTCCAAGCCGTCCTCCAGCATTCCGGGGTCCAGCATTGCTGGAGGGGCACGGTCCCACGCCCCCACCCCAGATGCTCCCTCTCTGCGGGCCTGGGCCTGGCCCATGACTGGAGTCTCTAATTAGTTCCCTGGTCGGTGGATGCTGGTACAACGTTGTTGTTTTGCTCTCTAATTTTTACAACATATTGTTACTTTGTGTACAATCCTATACTCAAATCTTGGGCCTCCAGCTGGCGTGGACAAGCCCCCAACCCACCAGGACACAGGAACGAGCATGCTTCAGCTCCCGTCCCCCTTCTGCCTGCCGCGGGATCAGCTTCGACGAGCGAGGGGCTCCTACCACAGCAGCATGCGCAGAAGTGAGAGGAGCCGTCGCATCAGTGTGCTTGGAAGGTGACCAGAGTGGATGGGGGAGCGCTTAGCGCCCTGAGCTCCCTGAGCTGTGCCCCTGGTCCCAACTAATCCTAGGCTTGTAAGGCACGTTCTGCTGCATAACCTGCTGTGTTAACTCGTTCAGGTGGTCTGTAGACAACAGACACTACTCTGAGCTCTGGAGGCTGCGCGTCCAGGATCCAGGCGGCAGCAGCTCCGGCAGCCGGTGACACCTCGCCTCCCGGTTCACAGCTGCCATCTTCTCGCCGTGTCCTCACGTGGTGGGAGGCAAGGAGCTCCCGGGCGGTCTGTTATAAGGACACTAATCCCATCATGGGGGCTCCCCACTCATGAGCTCAGCACCTCCCAGAAACCCCGTCTACTCCAGCACCACCTTGCGGGGAGGTTTCCACCACGAGGCCTCAGTACCCCTTGTGTGCGGTAAGTGTACAGGGGCTTTTTGTCGCGGACTTCGCGCGTTCACCATGCCTCTCGTCAGATCGGTAAACTCAGGAGAAGCACGCCCTCCTGCGTGAGTGTGGCCTCCGGCTGCCCCGTCTGACCTTCCTGTGTGTCCTTGTCATGTGTGTGGGGGCTGGATTATTCGGGTGGCTGGGACAGGGTCCGCAGATGACTGCCAGGGCTGGAACGCAGGCACGGCCCCCCACTAGCCCCAGCCCATTCGTGACTGGAGCATAACGGTGCCCACCTCCCACAGGGCTCTGAGAGACAGGAGGCCACGGCGTCAGGGTTCCAAACGGTGTCTGACGTGTGGCCACCCCAGACACACCTGTGTTGCCTCTAGACTCCCAGCCCCGTGCACGTGAGCACAGGGATTCAGCCTGCGTGAGACCCTGGCACAGCATCGCTGGTTGTGACCCACTGATGGGTCAACGGCCAGCAGCTCTGAGAGGAGGACAGCGACTGCTCAAATCATTTTATGTCAAGGCGCTTCGGGAGCAGACGCCGTGGAGCCTAAGAAATGATGCGCTACAGTGGATGGCTCCTGGTGCCAAGTGTGGTCTGATAAAAAGGCAAGTCGGGACGGTTTTGCCGGCGCGGTCTCTCGCGCGCAGATGGGCAGACCTGCACGGAGGCGAGCGGCCACCAGAGGGCGCGCCGACGCTTTGCACCTGCAGCCGGACCTCGGTCCCGGGCCGGACGCCGGCCCTGTCTCAGCGTGAAGGGCGAGTCAGAACCAGCCAACGAATGACAGCAGAAACCGGCAGGTGCTGGAGCTGATAGCGTGGGGTGTGCTCACAGGCCAGCACACCACAGGACACCTATCCCCGGAACCGACAGCAGACCCTTTTGTCTTAAGGACACAGCTTCCATTTTTCCAGGAAAGCAAACAGGACGAGCAGCGTGAGTGTACCTGGAAGCAGCCTTGCCGGCCCATGGCGTGCGCTTGCTGCTGCAGAGGGTGCGGGTTGCACACAGGATGGCCGTGCAGGTGCTCTGGGACCGCACACCGGGCTGTTCCTGTACCGGTCACCACCATCCTCTACCAGGACCGAGGGGCTGGTGACTTGGGGCCGCTGTGACTACATGGAGGGAAGGACCCCACCTTCTTTACTCATTTAGGGCTTTCTGTGCACCTCTGTTGGAAAGGACAAGCCCCACCTGCGATAGCACAGTGACGTCACGGCACACCGGGGTCTCGAACCCAGGCACGTGGCCGGCCGAATCGGCTAAGCTTCCACTGTGTGCGTTTGCCTCTTTATACAGACCACTGACCTTTGAGGGAAATGTGGTGTCAAGGTGACTCCCCGAAAACTGAGTGCTCCTAGCTATGCAGGGGCTTGTCCTGGAGCAGGATAAATCCTGCAGGGCCAGAGAGCAGACATTCAGTGGAGAGAGGCAGGAAGGTGGAGAAGCGGGGACGGAGAGGCTGTGTAAAGACCTGCGGAGCGATCCCAGAACCGCAGAGGATGAGCTGGAAATCAGCTTCACGGTCCCGCACCCTGATCTCCGATGGGCAGAAAATAGAAGGGAACTTCCTCACCTGTGAAGGGAGGATAGAAATCACCCCTTGCCCCGGGGTCTGTTGCAGGATTAACTGAGTTCATGTTTATAGAGAGCTTATCACTGTGCCCGGCAAACAGTATACACAGCAGAGAGGCTTATTCAATACAGAAAATAATAAAAATCAATGATTTGTATACAGAGAATCCTGAGGAATCCACTAAATAATTATTAGAAGTAATAAATGAGGTGAGCAAGGTTGTAGGACACAAGATCAATAATTAAAAATCATTTGTGTTTGTAAACACTGGCAGTGAATGATCTGGAAGTGATATTTTAAACACAATAGCATCAAGAAGAATAAAATAGGGGTAAATTTAACAAAAAACAGTGCAAAATGTGTGGTTTGAAAACTACAAAACATTGCTGAAAGAAATTTAAGAAAATCAAAATAAGTGGGAAAAGATCCCATGTTCATGGATTGGAAGACTTCACACTGTTAAGATGGCAAGACGCCCCCAAATGATCTTGGATTCAACACCAATGCATTTAGAATCCCAACTTTCGTCTCTGTAGAAATAGACAAGCCAGCTCTAACATTCACATGGGATTGCAGGGGACCCAGAATAGCCAAGACGATCCTGAAAGGGAACAAAGTAGGAGGAGTCACATTTCCTGGTTTGAAAGTTTATTAAAAAGCAATGACCATTGGGGTGCCTGGGTGGCTCAGTGGGTTAAGCCTCTGCCTTCAGCTCAGGTCATGATCTCAGGGTCCTGGGATCGAGCCCCGCATTGGGCTCTCTGCTCAGCGGGGAGCCTGCTTCCTCCTCTCTCTCTGCCTGTGTCTCTGCCTACTTGTGATCTCTGTCTGTCAAATAAATAAAATCTTAAAAAAAAAAAGAGAGAGAGAAGAAAAAAAGCAGTTGGAGTTGTGACAACGAGCCCTGAATTGGGCTCTGTGTTGGGTGTGGAGCCTGCTTCAGATTCTCTCTCTCCCTCTCTGCCTCTCTGCTATGTGCTCTCTCTCTCTCTCAAGTAAATAAATAACTAAATAAATAAATATTAAAAAAAAACCAACAAGAAAACACTAAAAACATTTGTGCTTCAAAAATCACTGTCAAGAAAATGAAAAGACAACTCTCAGAATGGGAGAAAGTATTTGCAAATCATCTATCTGATAAGGAACTTGTATCTCGAATACATAAAGAACATTTACAATTCGATAATAAAAAGACAATTACCCAACTTAAAAATGGGCAAAAGATCTGAACAGAGATATCTCTATAGAAAAGATACAAAGGGCCAACAAAGTCAAGAAAGGATTCTCAACATTATTAGTCGTCTCAAAAACGTGAATCCAAAACTCAGTGACATACCATGTCAGACCCTCTCAAAGGACTAGAATCAAAAAGTCAGATGACACACGTTGGGGAGCACACGGTGGAATGGGAGCCTTCGTACATTAATGGCGGAAATGTAAAATGGTAAAGCCATTTGGGAAAACCACCTGGCGGTTCTTCAAACGTTTCAATGTTGTTAACATTTGACCCAGCAATCCCACTCCTAGGTGTCTACCCAAGAGAAATAAAAACATGGATCCTCATAGGAACTTGAACATGAATGATCATCACAACATTATACCTAATACCCCAGAAAGTGGAAACAACCTGAATGTCCATCACTAGACACATGGATGAAAAAAATGTGTTAATTCCATGCAATAGAATATCATTCTGCCATAAAAAGGAATGAAGACAAGATACGTGCCGTACATGGAGAGCATCATGCTTGGTGAAAGACGTCAAGCCCAAAAGGCCACACACACAAATTCCACTGATATCAGATGTCCAGAGTATCCAGAGCTACAGGGACATCAAATAGATTACTGGTGGCCAGGACTTGGGAGAAGGGCAGGGAGGACCGAGTAATCACTAAACGCTATGGGGTTTCTTTTGGGGGCAATAAAAATGTTCTAATATTGACTGTTGTGATTGTTGCAACTATCTGTGAGTATACTGAAAACCACAGAATTATATACTTGAAATGGGTGAATAGTATGGTACTATGGGAAGGAGATATAGGGCACACAGTGGACCGGTCACCCCTGTCCACTCTCCCACTGGCCTGATTTTACCGATGTTACCTACCCTGTGTTGATCCAACTGTAAAATTGGCCTGACTTGGCTTAAAAGCAATTTTTCACTGTCCTTGTACTCAGAAACAGTAGTTTTAATGGGAACAGTGCCAAGATTTCAGGTTTTTATTTGTTTGTTTGTTCATTTTGGTGCATATGGGTTGCAGGGAGACAGCACGGTTAGAGTCTGGGAATAGCTGTTACTGGGACCCCCCAGAGCCCAGGAAGGATGGCTGGGGCTGTGCTGCCACAATTTCTGACCTCGGCTGTGGGCGTCCTGATGGTGCTTCATGCGGTTAGTGAGGTTAGTCCTTGTTCGGTACTGAAATCTACTCAAGAGATTCATCACATACAAGGGGGTGTCTTTGGCAATGGGTAAACCGCCAAGTCCATCAGCTTCCCGTGGTGGTGGGTGAACTCAGGGGGTGGAGAACCAGCATCAGTCCTATGTCTCTGGAACCCAGACACCCCCTGCCATCGGGAGCCCTGCGAAGTCTCACGTGCAGACAGCAGATCTGTCTATGGACACGTTAGTTCTCTAAAGCCTGCCTGCGGGGTACCCGAGTCATCCTTTATCGTCCCTCAAGGCAACAGCTGCGCATCACAGGCTACAGTGAGCACACTCTATGTGGGGACTGCTGCCTCCCGCCAAGCAGAGGACTGGGGGCACCAAAGAAACCTCAGTGTTTTCTTAAATGTACTTTCCAGACGAGATTTCTTTCCACCATGGCTTCTGATTTCTTCTGGGAAATCAGAGAGCCAGTGGAGAGAAATACCTAACCGCTTTCTCCCAGCTCGCGGGAAAGTGTGGGAAGGATTTGCCTCCAAACAGGGATGGGTTTTGGCTGACTTGTGTCTGGGTGAGTTGATTAAAAAACTGTGGAGAGCCCACTCTTTCTTATGCTTGCTGTTGTGGTGAGTGTATGTGTTTTCCTTGTGATAAATGCTCATCGTAATGAAAACTATCAAAACATACCCTCTTTATAGAGATTTAAGTCTTCACCACATTCTCTGTCTCTTGTGTGTGTCCAATGGGCGTACAGGGACACACATTTTTCTTATACTGTAACTCTGCATCCATATCTACGTGTCTCAAGGAGTGTTTGTGGTAGCTGATTTAGTAGTGGAATTACAAAAGGGCACTCTAGAAAAAAAGCGTTCGTGATACATGTAGGCATTGTTTTTTAAAATTTATTTATTTGACAGAGATCACAAGTAGGCAGAGAGGCAGGCAGAGAGAGAGGAGGAACAGGCTCCCTGCTGAGCAGAGAGCCCGATGCGGGGCTCGATCCCAG